>NC_056472.1:12383004-12383165 GCF_008729295.1 Plectropomus leopardus | reverse complement strand
GTTCAAAGACGGGGCATGTGTGTGGCCCTAAATCCACACCATACACTGTTGTTGGCTTTGTTATCCATAAAACCCAAGTATTAATATACTTGGGTTTATATTTTGCTTAGCAACCTCAGATGCAACATGCCTCCACACTCTTGAAAGCTAGCGAAGTGGGG
>NC_056472.1:12262373-12380571 GCF_008729295.1 Plectropomus leopardus | reverse complement strand
TGTCCAGTTAGTAATTAATTTGAAAAAAAAAATAATAGATGTTTTTTGCCTCTTTTGGTATTTAACATATTTACTTATAATATATGTTGGCCAGGCCACTCTTGGAGTCTTTACCTTGTTATATAAAGGATATATATTTATTTTATAATATTCCAAGCTTTTTAAGTCTTTATATGTTGTAGTCTTGTTGCCAGTTGTTTAGCCTGGTTTGTCAAATCTAGAACCTATAGGCCCACTGGGGTGTTATAGCTGGCGAGATAGATTCTGCTCAGTGTCCGATATAACTGAGTCATTTCTGTTTCTGCATCGATCCTCTCCGGTAAATGTCAAGAAAATTGCAGGTTCGCAGTGCATGTGTGAAAGGGGCTTCAGCTGGACATTCATTTCTCTCAACATTTTAAGCGATAAGACTTGGACTCTCATTATGAGTTATGAAACTGCTCTGATGGTGATAGTTCACATGGATGAAAATCAGCAAAGTAACAACATCTACTTTGATGATGTTGATCTAAATTAAAGTTGAGATGATTTAACTAAGTTGCATAAGCTGCTCATGTGGAATTAAATCATTGATGCAAAACTGTGGATATAGAACAAAACACAATTGTAAACTAAAGTCACAACTGCATGCGTAGGGTTTGAACATTTTTGACATTATTAACCCCTAGTGATGGGATCAATAAAAGAACTGCAATCAGCAGTGTGTTAAGGGAGGTTAATCTGCAATGTAGAATTTGAAAAACTCAATAAACTGCTGTTTTAACTGTTACTTCCTTGAAAGTTGAAACTTTATTTAAGAAATTCTCAGACAAAAACAGATACTTTAGGAAGTTCATGCAGTGTAAACAACATCATATGTGCTTTTACTCAAATGATGATAAAAGGATATTAGATGTACCATGTTGCAGCAAAGTTAAGAAGCCTGCCTGTCTGTATCTTCATCCTCTCTTCAACCGAGTTATAATGGAGACTCCACAGACAGGGCAAACACAAAGTAGCAGAAGCAGGCAGACAGGCACTCAGACTGAGAGCCGGAGCTTGGCAGGGATCCGATCCACATGAGAGCCTCCTTAGATCAGAATCCTGCCTTCACTGAGGTACGCAGATCCCTTCCCACCTCCCCCTCCCCAGCATCCCTCTCTCCATCTTCTCCTCGCCTTCCTTCATCTTAGCCTCCCCCTCATTAAAACTCTTAATTGACTCATTCACACCTGCTCGTGCACTGGCTCATTTGGGACAAGCCTCCACCACCAGAGCAGATTTTCTCATCAACTGCGAGTTCACTCCGGTGCACACTGTCCTTCACTCACCTACAGGGCAAAACAATGATCTCAGACTGTGTGTGTGGGTGTGGGTGAATTTTAGTGTGTTCAAGGCCGCAGATATGTCAGTGTCCACACGTGTACCAAAGTGGAAGTTTCTTCCAGAAACATGCAAGGGTCTGGGAGAGGCTGTAGTCTAGATTCTTATTAGTGAATTCAAAGAGGAGTTATCTACAGCATGCACTGGATGGTTAAATTTCAATGTAAAACCGTGCTCACACAACATTGGTGTGTTAGGTCAATGTGGAGCCATGGATATTCAGAAGAGGCTAGGACATGCTTTTTGACCCAATGGGAGCTATAGGTTATGACACATGCACAATGTACCTGGAGCTGTGATGTTCGAGGGTTAGAGCAGACAGCGCTAGAAATAAAGGGAGCACCAGGTGGGTGCAGAATTTCATCTACTTTCACTATTTTGTGAGACAAACCATTAAGTCTTTAGCTTTTCAGCCAGCCCTCTCAGCTCTCAACCTCTGTTCTGTCTTTAGCCTGTCCCTACCACCACTAATAAATGCCTCATCAAAATCACATTTCCTAAATGTAGACAGTAACCTCTGGGAAGCAGCAGGAAATGAGATTTCCCAAAATACTCCACAGAAGCAGGTCAGTGAAAGCAACTGGCCAGTTGTTAAGTGTCCAAACTGTCATCCGTCACACAAAGACATATCCTGTCCTGCCAAGGTCTATGTCATGAGTATATCATCATGTCTCACTGCTAATGTCCTCTCTTTCTCTTTGCAGACTAAAGCTGCTCTCTCTTTTTTCTCCCCTGATCCACCATTCAGGATTTTTTTTCCTGTGTAAATTGACTGACAATCCTTAAATGTACAGATATATCCTGCTTTCTTATCTTTCAACTTTCCACAAACTGATTCCTGGAAGCTGCCTGGAACAAACACAGTCATGCTGTGCTCCATCGAATCAGCTGCAACTGCTTCCCTTCTCTTCACTCTTCTTTGGTCTTGTTTTCCCTCCTTCCTTACGTCCTTTTTCCACTGTGCAGATGAATTTTGTTGCTCTAATGAGACTTTGCAGTGCCCTCTTGAGGTAAGAGGTCACAATGTTAATGCTGAGGTCACAGTATGTGTGTGCATGTGTTGATGTACTGTATGTCTTTTGGCAGAGAAGAGGAGCTAACTGACTGTGTGCATATGCAAGTATACGTCATATCGGTGTATGTTTGCAGATGCTGGCCTTTTTGTATATATATTGGATATCTAAACTATGATATATATATATCGAAACTAGATTATGATACAGATTGACAGCCATGAAAGTTTGCACAACATGCTCACTAGAGGTTTCCGTCACATTCATTTGTTTGTGGCAACCTGCCACAATTGAAATGTCTGCCACCATGTATGGATTTTTTTTTATTTTTTGGGTTGGACCAATCTTTGGCAGAAACTGTTGGAATATATATGCAAGTTAGTTATTCATTTCGTTATACTCATGGAGCGCAGAGCGTGCTCTGGGCACCGGCTGAGCAGTAGAACATCAGGCGCAGTGAAAGTGAAACTTTTGACTATGCTAGATCTAAAAGTTTGCATTCACTTGCCTCTTCAGCAGCTGCTCCTCTTATCCATTGGTCTGATCAGCTTTGACTGGACCGACTGACCAATTATCCACCCTGTGAGTCCGACTCCTGAAACTGCTGCTAAAGCAAAACAAAAACTCATGATGACATCTTCCTGTGCTGTGATCAAGGATCCGCAAAAACATCCGAATTTTGAGAGGAAACACAGAATAATAATAACAGAGATAACAAGATAAACTCTATTGACTGTTTTGAGGTGCCTCGACAACTACCAAATGCACTGCCATGAAATATTGCACCAACATTCATGTCCCCACCAAGATAAACTGTTATAAACATGAACCACTAAGCTATTATCTAACACAACAATCCGGTGCAGATCTTCTGAAATTCCCATCAGTTTTGTGTTTTGTTGTAATTAGCATATATTTGCATGCTAAACTTTGCAGACTGTCAGATTTAAAATAAAAACTCTCCTTAACCATCCTGACAAATCTGTTAACATTAAAAACATTAAATGTTGGCATAATCAGGTGTGACTTCCGTCAGCAGGTCTATGACAGATCTAAAATGAAAAATAAAATCACATTGTCTCTTTGTAAAATAATACATTTTCTCCTATTAACAGAGACATACCTCAATCATTTGCAAAATATTGGAAGTGAAACAAGATAAATTATGTGTCTGTGTTTTGTGTAGCAGTGAGACAGTGACCTTACTGCAAGCTTATCAGCAATAAAACTGTTATCTGTGAATAAAATTCATATCCTCATCCCAGGAACTCTTTGTAACTCTCCCTCCCACTCACCAATTTACACTCTGTCATTTTTGCAAGTAATTGGTCTTTAATATTCAGACTTGTGTATGGCGTTATATATTGCAGTCAATACATTATTTGACAAAGCCATGTTGGGCTCAGGCTGCTGAAGACGAATTTGGTGTAAATTTAATAAAGGAAATCTAGATGCTTAAAAGCTCCTATTAATCATCAGCAGACAGCTAAATTATTTCAGAGCATTAGTGAATCCAATAAATTAGACTCATTTGCCAATATGTCTATTGACAGGGAGCAGAGTGAAATAAGCTTTTAATATATTTTTGGGGGATTATTTAGGGTATCAGTGTATACAGGGGATGAATGTGTGTGTACTTCTATCTTTGTGGGGACCAGTTTGACATCTAGACCTTGGGAGTAAGGACATTTTTGTCGAGTGGGGACATTTTAGCTGGTCCTCAATTTTTCAAAGGGCCATTTATGGGTAATTGGTTTTAGGGTTAAGGCTAGAATTAGGTTTAGGTCAAAGTCAGGGTAAGGGCTGGGGTAAGGCATGTAGTTGGGATGGTAGAGGTTAGAGTTAGAGGCTAGGCAATGGTTATATTCGTGTGTGTGTGTGTGTGTGTGTGTGTGTGTGTGTGTTTGGCAAGTTAAAACAAGTTATATTGAGTGTAATGTTTTGTGTAATCCACTGTGATGAAAAGACAACCAAGTCGTTGTCTTATTTAAAATTCTCCATTCTTCTCAGTATGGGTAAGAGTATGCCAAGAATGTATATAATATGTTCATTTTTATATAGTAGAGGAAAAGTCATTTTTAAACTGCTCAATGTGAAGCATATCAAGCAGAAGAATATGCATTCATTACTATTTTCTTATCAGAACTAGATGCTACATTTGATCCATGTCAGTAACACTGAATGTAAACGTAGCTTTTGAGCCTAAGTAAACACATTCAATCAATCATTTATTTGTCATATGGAATAATACAAGGTACAACTGCTGTGAAATGTGATCCAGCCATCTTGTGTAACTTGTGCACTGTAACATAGTCTTCTTTTCTTTTTTCTTTTTTTTTTTTTGCATATTATAACATTGCTAGCTGCTGTGTTATAACTGTCCATGTTTGCAAATGTTTCTGGTAATCAACAGTTTCTGTTTGTGGACAGAAATCCCAAGAAGCAAGCCGCAGGGTTTTTCTTCCTTAACACGGGCAATGCCACACTGCAGCCACTGTTAGCAGTGATCCACAGCAGGACCAGGACAGCACCTTACATTCCCGATGTCACACCAGTCCTTATTCACCATGAAGCAAATGCCTTCTGTCCTTCTCTCACAAGAGTCCTTTGCTCTGTCACATTAGCATATTGAGAAAGAGACACCTGGTTGAATTGTGCTGTCAAAGATTTAGCCAAGTCTCGATGAGTTAAAGGCCATAATAGTTCCTGACATCCTGTTGGAAACTGATAGGAGACCATCAGCACCATCCAAACTCCACAGGGCACCTTCAAAGTACATCACAAATGAAGACAGAAGCTAACCCATCTACTTCCAGACAAGAAGATTATTATTCATTGTCCATCACAGATTTTGGCAAAGAGTTCCATGGAATCTGCAGCATGACAACTTCATTGTGTTTGTGTTTCCTTGCTCCTCTCCTCTCTCCTCCTCTGTTGGCATCTGCCCTCTGACAGGCTCATAGATAAAAATCTGCCCTACTGTCAGCCAGCAACCAATCAATAGGACAAATGACAACCTGTGACAGTGACACAATGTTATTTTACACTTGTGTTTTACCAAATTTGAAGCCACTTTGACATAAAACGTTTCTGACTGAAATTCTAAACAATGTAGCAAAATGTAATTTGTGTATGTCTACTGTTTGCATATAATCTACAAATCCACTTTAGAAGTCTTCAGCCCACCATGTGCTATGTTTAAAGTGCTAAAGGATTCCCTCAAGTTTTATCTGTATCCGATACATTAATGATAACAGCGGCCTGTGGCTTCAGGCTGCAGGTGTGTGTAATTCAAGTTTCGCTGTAATCTGACTTCCTCAGATTCTCTAAAAGACAGCAAATAAAGAGGCATAAAAAAGTGGCCTTGCAGCTATTTTCATGCTCAGTGCCTCTCTGTGCCCCCTCTGCACCCTGTGCTTCACACCACTCAGAGATTAGTTCCCCCTGAGTGGTGCTCGCTCCAGGAAAATGGCCTCATTAACAGCCAACGAAGCCACGCTGAGGGCAATCTGACTCTGTCTGCGATTAGGCCGCACAGGGCCCTTAGTCTGCCCAGTGCATGATGGACACTGGTGGAGAAATTGAAACCTTCCATGGCAGGGCAGCCCTGTGTTATTATAACATAAAGAACAGTTATTAAAGTGTCTGCAGTGTGGGGGAGTCAATCCTAATAAGCTCCACAGTGCTGCCTCTGCTCCCTCGCTGTGTGCTCTCTTTCCTTTCATTCTTAGTCTATCACACTCTTTTCCTCACATTCACTTCTCTTTACAAACATTCACTTATGTCTCCTCTCCATGCATGTACCATGAAAATGCTGTAAAAAATATTTGTAAAATGTTGTAATGCTTTGTAAAATGTTAGTAATAAAAGCCTTAAAACAAGGTCTGTTTAAAATGTAAAAACAGAAAGTTGTGACCATGGTTTTGACATGTTTAGGCATGCAGCCCACTGTGGGAGATTTAAATAGGAGCGTAGTGGTTAATACAAAGAATGTCATGTCATGCCTTTGTTATTGTTTGTAAAGCTCTGCTGACGCGTATACTATATGTCACACTAGAGGCGGATACTCGTGTTAAACGTCACGCCCATTGTTCCTCTTTTGATTTCCAGATGCCGCGATGCAGTGTGTAATTACACACTGGAGCAGAATGATGCTGCCATCATTTGGTTCTGTGTAAAAGTGCAAGGGCGGTATAAAAGGGGGACTTTTGCGACCCTAAGTGCGATCTCGTCTTTCAGGCCCTGATAAGCAAAACATTTCTGACATTTGGGATAAGACATGCAGTGTTTGACTTAAACTAGATGTAATGAGGTATATATAGAATAGAATAGCTCAAATGCTTTTTGACAAATTAAAAAGGCTGTTGAAGTCTTGTCTTGATGCACAGTGATGTGAAACATGCTATCATGAATCACATTCTTACAGATAAAGGTGACCAAAGAAAAAAAGGCATATATGCGTGAATTCTCCGATAGAAGTTCTTGTCAGACGTTACAGCAGTGCTTGAACTCCCCACACCTTCCCAACAGTGAAATTGGGGAGGCTGCATTCACCAGTTTCCGTAAGCTTTGCAAAATTGACATGCCCAGTTTGCGAAGTGATTGGCTAGAAGTGATAAAGTCAGCAGGGTTTAAACCTTCTTCTCAAACTGTCTTTTCTTTATTCTTAACAGAGCCATGTATGTTATTTTCCGTATGTAAAAACCAGTGCAATACTATGAATGCCTTCCAGACTGTCTGAAAGGGTGTGCTGTTGTGTTAATTCTCAGGTTCATACTTTAAATTGGGTTTCTACTAACATATTTATGTGTTTTAATGTTCAGAAACTTTTCTCAGACTGCCTGTGAAAACTGTCTGCCGAACCTGCTCCAATTGATCATTGTTTAGTTCTGTAGTTGAAAGCTCCAAAAAGTTTGATTATTTTTAAGTTCTGATTAATTTGTGACTTATATTGTTCCTGAAGGTCAAAAAAACTTTCTGCTCAGTTTTAATTGATCTGTTTTCAATTAGAAGAGTAGAATTACCTTTGACAAATCTGAATGTTGCATTCTTAATTATCTTGTGACAGTGAAGAAAGAGGCAAACTTAAGAGTTTGAATTTTTCTTTTTGATTACCGCTGTAAATACTGTGAAGGTGAAAAATTGTTGACATAATAGCACTTATCTGATGTTTTGACAAAATTCCTGTTTACCTAAAAAGTGCAAAGCTTGTGCACACCATACTCCTATCCGGAGTAGTTATAAAAATAAAAGTTTCTCCAGTGCAGTGTAACCCTTTTAACTCTGCAATAGAAATGGTCCGTCAGTGGTTACATTGGTACTTTTGCTTCTTGTCAATTCATGGATTATCTTCAAATGCTTCATTCCTCTTAAACCTGGGCAATCTAAGCTAAAAAAATCAATAAAACAAAATAATTGACAATTGTATTTAAATAGTGTCATAAAAAATTAAAATATTATATAAAATTAAAAAATATATAAAATTTAAAAATTCTTCATCAGAAAATAAAAACACAACACATATCGATCCAAAATATTTTTAAATGTAGAAACATAAACAGACCTCTATAAGTTATTATTTAGTGTTTGAGATATGCTCACTTTAATTGGCCAAGCGCGAAGGCATTGTGATGGGTTTATTACCAATTCCTGTGGTGCCATCATGCATTTTTGCATGACTTGCATCACACGTAACATAGCACAATGACATCATTAGGAGCATACAACGTGAAGACACATGAGACAGAAGTCTTTGCTCTCTGAGGCTAAACTAATGAATGCCCACAATAGTGGTTCTTATGTCAGATTGACATTTACAGGATTAATCAAACAACAGTATCCCACAGCAGGCGGCACGGTGGCGTCATAATTAGCACTGTTGCCTCACAGCAAGAGGGTCCCTGGTTCGAAACCTGCTTGGAACGGGGTTTGGTCCGCGGGCGGGGGCCCTTCTGTGCGGAGTTTGCATGTTCTCCCCGTGTCTGCATGGGTCTCTGGCTTCCTCCCACAGTCCATGCAGCTCAGGTTGATTGGTGACTCCCTTAGGTGACTGTGAGCGTGTATGGTTGTCTGTCTATATGTGTCGGCCCTGCGATAGATAGGTGAGGCAATAAAGGGTCATGATATAATGAGAGGTAAGATGAAAGCCTTACCTATCTGCCAGGAAAGAATAAAGGCTAAAGCTATTATGGTTCTTATTTTAGATATATATAAACAGGGCCGTGTAAAAAACAAACTCCCACGGCTGCCCAGGATGTCCATTTTAAAGGATTAACAATTGTCTTCTTGAACCTTCTAGGCAGATGAGCAGCAGTTAGCAGTCAATAATTACATTACCCCACACTGTGAACTTGATGTAGTCAGTGTAGCCTCACCATCAAAAGTGATGTTCATAAATCCCCAGGCTTTTGACGGCAACATACAGCATGCTGTGGTCCACGTTATCTGATAATGGTTCGTTTAAGCCCCCTGCATACTGTTGCCTCTCCAGATTGCTTAATTTGTCAACATGCCAGGGCCTTGCATACAATGCATAATTACAAAATGATTTATGCGTGAAGCAACTACCCTATGGAACTTTCCTTGGCGAGGCGCAGTATCAGTGATGAAACTGTGTGAAAGGCATCAAGCTGTAGAAGATTTGTTTAAGGTTGTGTCACTCGGCACAGCGATGGCAGATTTGCAGTTGATCACTGAGAGAGTCCTACTCTCTTGATCAGAGTGCGTCACGATGGTCACACTCAGTGATCATAGATGAGATATTGACCTCCCACAGAACAAAGGCTTTAGTGGAAAGTGCAGCAATTCATCACATGCCTCATGGCTGGAGATAAAAGGCTTCTTGTAAGACTTCCAGGAATTAAAGGAAACTCAAGCTCCCATCTTGCTTTCTCAACTCTTGTTTATTAAATTGTCAATTTTAAATACAGTTTTCACATCTACAAGTAGTCTACACACGTGAACTACAATGATATGCAATCTATAGTTATTTGATTATACTACTGTGCAGTTCAGTGAGGCTCTGGAGTGTGGCCACCTTACTTGCATAAAAACCTATTTGATGCCACTAAACAATTTTGTTGGTCACAGCAGTTTGACTGAGTTTTTTACCTGGCCTGATTGACATTTGATTGATGTCTTTGCTGCAAGTGCACAAACAACTCTACTACCCTTCCTATAACTTCTTTTTGAGGCACAGATACAACACTTTCCAGCAGAAATTTGGACATTGCAAAGCACAATGCATGCTGGAGGCGAATCGTGACGGTTATGCATGCAGGTTTGTTGCCTGGGTACCTTCCCAACTGCCTCCATCCCTCACAAACACATATGCCTGCCTCTGCCAGTCTTGTAATTTCTTTCGCCACATTGCAACACCTCTGTTTAAAAGAAATTTTCACTTGACGTATTCATTTATGTATTTTCCTTACAACACATATGATTGGCCTTTTCTCAGTATTCATATATATTTTGAGATTTATAAACTGCTTTTAGCATAGCGTGATGGTGAAGTTCTGTCATAAAATAGTGTTGACATTACCATGTTCATCCCAAAATTAATTACATGTGATATGAAGGCTCTGACACACCAAGCAGACTGTCAGTCACTATTATTGTTGAGAAAAGAAATGGGAGTGAGAAACGTAAATAAACAGCAGAATTCAAGAGTGTGAGATCCAAATAAAAGCTGTATAAGGTGAGATTATTTTTCTTTAACCACTGAGCTCTTTAACAGACATGGTTTTTGATTGTTTACATTACTGTTTGCTAGCTCACAGTAAACAGTCTTTGTTCGAATTGTGTTGTTAATGTGCTAACTGACTAACTAGCGTCATGACAGTCTTCTGGTTCTCTTTTTGAATGCTGAACACAAACTACCCCTTTCTGCTGGTTTGGAGAGTTACTTCTTCTTAAGTAGGCCATTCGTGCTGGTGAGCTATTGGCTGCATTCTTTGCTCTGATTCATGTGCAACTTTTTGGCTGGGACGCAGGCAGCATAAGGTGATGTGACAGTTGGTTTCCGTTACCGCTAGTTTTTTTATGTTGGTTTGATGTGTCTGGGCCTTTAGCTGTAATAATTAACAGGCGATTTGATGACTGAATGGGGAGTGGTCAGAAGTGCAAAAAATTAAGGACACAGAGAGCAGTGCAATTCTGTTTTATAGGATTCTCTGTTGATGTTTCTTTTAAATTGAATCTTCTAGTCACTGTCAGTGAAGCAGCCCTGTCATCTGTCTTGCATAGGTATAACTTTGGTAGCATATTGCCTATATGTCAAATTGTGGCTAAACTGTGTTATTTAGAACTAATAGCTTACAGCGTGTGTTTTGTTTTTTGTAGTTGGGGTCTATCACATCAAATGTTAGTCACAAATTCCATCACAACATGAGTGAAGAGGTTTTATTTTTGCCTCTGATTTCCTCAAAACCATTTGTCAAAACAGATTAATGCTGCTAAGAGAAGATGTGGTATTTTTAAAGGCAATAAGAAGTAACGCAGTGGTGCAGTAGCACTCACATACATACACAAAATATTTTGATAAGACAGTCGCAATGAAGTCCAATACACACAAAACACCATGAGTTTACATCTGTTACATTTGAACTCAGTGTCAGTGCTTGTGTTTTTGTATGTTAACACCACGCCGTGTGAACATATTTGTTTGTCCATGCACATAAATGTGTGCAAGTGAAGGATTTAATTCGGGATGCAGCTATGTTTGCAAGTCTGTGTACACACAAGAGGACTACCCACAAGGTGAACCCAGCTCAATTAGGAGGAACAAACAAAATGTGCGTATTGCTCACTGTTAGAGCAGGGACGGGTCCTGATCAATAGCTGCCTCTCCGGGCAGAGCTATTAGCAAACAGCGCCATGCCTAATAACTGAGGGCTGACCTTTTAGTTTAATGCTTTCCCCGCTCGGCTCTGGGCCCCAGCCACAGTGCAATAGCTGTGCGGCAAGGAGAAAAGGTGAGTGTTGTTTTAGTAGTTTGTAAATGTAATGCAGATTGATCACTGTCTTGCAGCTGTTATTGCTGTTCGTCAAGGCTGCGGGGAATAAAAGGGACAGGAGTGAAGTTCTATACTGAAGTGATTCATGGACCTGCCTGTCTTTATTTATATTCAGTCATGGTATGTGTCTATAGAGGGCCTGGCATTTTTACACATGAAGTCATTTTCATCTTTCATGCATAATCGTGTCCCATACATCACTTAAACTTTTCCGTGAACAAGGGGGATGGATTTGATGTTGGAATGATCCTCCTACTGCTTCAACATTGAAAAGCTTTATGAAGTTAATAAAAAGTAAATTGAAAGAAGTTAAATCCAAACTACAGCACATTACAGATTGTTAAAATGAAAAGACTGTGACCCTCTGTTTGAAACAAAGGTGACAATGGCATAACATCAGTCTGAGTCCCAACGTCAATTTATTTCCCTGAACACTCCTTTATCCAGTAACTCACACACTCCCCTGCTGCTTTTTTGAGGAAGTACTTTGCATAAAGCAGCAGATGGACATCTCCATTAGGAACCCCTGGCTGGGCTACTTCATCAGACTGTCCATCAAACTCCTGTTTTCTCTCTGATCTTTACTTTTCCACAGGCATGATAGAGGACAGTAAAGGCTCCAGTCCCCCCGCGGTGAACACTCACTGCTGTGAGTCAAGCTGATACTCAATAATGATATCACTTCCTCCGTGGGCTCTGTCTTGTTGGGGTGACGGGCCAATGACGGTCCAGGAAAACTCGCATTTATCTCGATGATAAATTGGCACATGTTTGGGCATACGACAGCTGGCGAACAGCCTTGGACGTGTATGCAGTTTTGTGTGTGTGTGTGTGTGTGTGTGTGTGTGTGTGCGTGCGTGCGTGCGTGCGTGCGTGCGTGCGTGCGTGCGTGTGTGCGTGTGTGTGCATGGCCAGTACTGTGTGGATTCTCCGGTTGGCAGCAGCTGCTCTTCTACAACACTGAGAGCTTGTCGATAAACATCCATTTCTAGATTAGTCTTCTTTCCCACTTGCAACATCGAATTCCACACTATTTCCCAAGTGGAAAATGTGTTTAGTTATGAAAATATTACTTCTTGCAGCAGTAAAGTAACAATACTTGTTGTGAATTAGGTTGCAAATGAAGCAACTGGGATATTCTATATTGATTGTACTTGCACATTATACATCTTGCAACTTAGAACGTAGATTGACTGAAGGAATTAATTCTTGCTAAAGGTAAAACTAATTCAATTCTGTATTGAAAAATCCATCATCTCTAGCTGGTTACAGGAGTCGTGTTTGCGCATGCTAATTGTTGGCCAGCTTGTGCATTCGTCTCTGCACTTGGTTCTACATACATCCACATTCACCCGTTTCCATCTGCTTTGAAGCAGAGCTCATTTGCATGCAGCCTACAGTACGTGAAGCAGGAACACGACAGGCGAGGCTCAAGCCGGATTAGATTTGACAGTGCCCTAGAGACAATGGCAGGTAAACATGCACTTCACAAGAGTTTACACAGTCATTTACAGCTCTTTGCCATAGAAAGGGAAACTTGCTAATTTAGCATTCTTGCTCAAAGGATGCCTTTTATTATTGTTTATTATTACTTTTGTGCGGCCTGAAACTCCAAAACTAAAGCAGACCATGGTAAACAGAGAAGGTTCAAAAGGAGTATTAAGACAAGTAGTGCTGCACACCAACAGCTGAAAAGAAGCAAAGGGCTATGGATAGACTGAAGATTTTATGGCGTGTAAGATAAAGGTCAATGTGGCAGATGTAGTGTGCACTCAATTTAGAGTATGTGTAACCCTACACACTATGAGGCTATCTAACTCATTATTTATTGCAGTCATAGGATAATGTGATATATAAGTATATAATAGGAAATTAGGACAATATTCCTGAATATGTTTTGTTTTTGGTATGTAGCCTATTTGCATTTATTTTCAATTACTAGCTTTCAATGGCGAAAACGAGAGCATGCTGACTGCAATCCCTGGTCAAAACTTTCGAGAAACTGTGTCATGCAAAAGCTATCCACCGAGTCAAACTTCCAGTATGACAATAGACAGGGCCGGTGTGTGCACTTTGGCCACTCTAGGCAAAAAACAGTTATGCCCCCCTTCTATTTGTAATGTACGATACCAGAATTACCACACAAAGGCCCATATACCATACTCATACAGCAATTAACAGTAACAACAAACACCAATATGGCTTACACATATGCAAATAGTCAGTGCAACAATTATGTGCTCAAAGTGTCAACAATAGGTGCAGCATGATTGACACGTCAGCAATTCACCAACAGTTAATGCTATTGGTTACAGCACGGTTTTACTCATGAATAGTTGGCACGCATTTTGCCACCCAAGGCAACTGTCAAGTTCACCTATATGGACCTGCCAGTCCTGACCATAGACTGTATAAAATACAGTATGTAGCTATGGTGATGTCGTCCATTGGTTTGCAGACTCATGTTTTGAGGCCTTTAGTTCTGCATTTCAGCCTCTACATCTTGGCTTTTGGAGCCAGAAATTACCGTTTTTGGATAAGAGGTTGGAGCTGTGGAAGAGCAAGGGGTGGATCTGACTCATTCTGTAGACTGCAGTGACACCTTGCAGACAGCCTGTCACTCAAGTGGCCCTGCCCTTAAATATCCATAACTTTGGGCCTTTATAAAATGTAAAATTAAAAAAAAAACTGTATAGTTGTGATGAATGTTGAAATTAGCTTCAAAGACCAAAACTGTTTCTTGTAAGAGGCTTTAAACAAACGTATTTCTGCTTGTAAGTTGGGCATTTAAACATGTGGGGAATGCGTGTCTGTGGGGAATGATTCTGTTTTGGAGCCAGCCTCAAGTGGTCATTTGAGGAACTGTAGTTTTGGGCACTTCCGAATTGTTTTCACTTTTCAGCCTCCGAGATTGCCACTTACATATGACCAACCTCACGCAAGTTTTTGTCCAATTTTTGTTGATTTGTGTACATTAGCCAAGGTTCATTAGTTTGACTTTAAGGCCAATGCAAATGTGTCATAGACCTACATAGTTTCTAATAGCCAGCAGGGGATGATTTCAGTGGTTGCAATTAGAAGTCCCAGTGTATAAAAGTCTATGTGAAAAATGACCCCACTTCTCACTTGATTTATTACCTAACTTCCAGTCAGACTCTGCTGTGGTTTGTTTGTGGTGTGAAAGCCAAGGAAAGGTCAGGGGATCATCAGCCTGCCAGTCAATAGACCTCACTCTCTGGGGACCACGGATGTCTGTACAAAATTTCATGGCATCCAAAGTTGTTGAGAAATTTCACTCTAGAAGGAAGTGTTGAACTGACTGACTGTTCACCTCCTATAGAATGAGCTATTGCAGTCACCTGAATTCCATGTATCAGGAATGAATATGACATAAAGTACTTTCACCCACATATCAAAAAAGTTTGCGCTTTACCATATTCAGAAATGATTGCACAATGTTGCCTAATATATCTCAACTTGACTCAGATGAACTGTCACAGCATGAAAGGTGTGGAGGCCACATCAATCAAAAGTGATGTCCTAACAATAACTAGCCCAAACACAGCTGTGATGTTTGTGTGAGGCTGTGAGTGTGTGTGTGTGTGTGTGTGTGTGTGTGTGTGTGTGTGTGTGATCTATCTCGGGATGTAACAGCCACTGAAGTGAGAGTGTGTCAGCTCAGCTGTAGTGTCAGCAGATGGAGAGGGAAAAAATATAGATAACACAGCTGGTCCTGTGCTGCACCGCTCATATTGATCACCAAGAAGTTTGCAATCATTTTCCAAGCCAGAGATGTCCTGTGCAAATCAAGACACCCTCTCTTGGTCCAGACATAAAAAATATAGACACTTTAGTCAGACTTATGCAAAGCCCACTCAACACAGAATCATGTTGAAATCATGAAGAATTTTTACAGAACAACCATAATATATACAGTTTTTGTTTGTGCAAGTCGATTTGCTCTGTCTTATGTCAATGACCTCCTTTACACCATGCATTATAATGCATTTTAGGTGACCAGATCCCAGTCACATGCTTGACCACATGAAGGCACAGGTAGAAATGCACTCAAAATACAGTGAGAATGGACTGTGATCTGATTGGCCACACAACCAATTCAACCAGTCAGAGTGTCCTCTTTCACTACCCTTAAAAGCCAGGCACACCTGCACCTGGTGAACAGCTATTTACATGGCACATTTGGCAAATTGGGGAAACAAGTGGTTTTCTGCAGAGAGTAATGCAGTAAGAGCAGTAAGGTCACTGCAACAGATACCGTGAAACATTAAAGAAGGAAAACTAAAATATGTAGAGACAATCTTGTCAAAGAACTAACAGAACTAAACTTTAGATTCTGACATCAGAATTATTAATTGCGTTGCTCCTGCTGGATAAATGCACACAATATCTCTCTTAATGGGCAGTAGAGGACAGCAACTCTGCTCTGCTCTCTGCTATGTTCACATTTTGGAAAATTTTGGTCATTGATAATGTTTTATTTCACCAACCCACAACCTATTTCCCTGTTTTTGTGACAAGCAGGATGGTTGCATATTGTGAACCGACCTATGTAGGCACATCTTTCCATCTGCATCACTTGCCCTTTTTGTTGGTCAGCGGTGAAATCCCTTTCTGTTGCCTCAAAATAGCAATACCCCAACAATGTACCTGAACACACCTAGTTTTAAGACTTACATTGTCATGCGCACAGAGATGGGCACAATTTTATTTGCTGCTTACACAACGTGGGCACTGGTCATGAAAAAGACAACTGCATCTGTCTGAAACTAGCACTGACAACTACGCTGCACTGTACTTGTAAGATAAGGCCCCAAGTGTTTGCTTTCAATTTGGTCTGATGAAAATACACAATGCTTGAGCTGCAAAGAGAGAATGGACTTAAATTGGATCGCATTGTGGACAATGGAGACACATTTAATACTAGGTGTAAATGAAATCATGTTAAAACACATACAATCTGGAAATAGGTCACAAATGCAATGTGTAGGGAGTCAATGAGTCTGCGTTTCTCTATACTCTCCCCAGACACTGTAAATGTCATGGTCTACATTTGGGATAAGTATGAGTTAAGTGTCTAAAGAACACAAAGCATCTCTCACCAACAGCTGACGGGATATATTTTCATGGTTGCTCATTTACAAAGGTGATTACAAAATCAGCATTTAGAGGCCTTTGAATTGTCCTGTTCTTAATACAATAAAGAAATGCTTTGTGTATTGAAAATCTTGCTCAGTTTTATTCCCATTAATGCATGTTTAATACAGAATTATCTGTCTTGCATGCAAAGTTTACGTTCACCAAAGACAAAAATGCATCACTTGTGCTAGGTTGCATGTTTTCTCTGCTTTCTTTCCTGTGGCAACACTGAGCAAGCCTTGCTAAGGCATCAAGGTTAATTAACTCGCCCACACCTTTGCTCCACTTTGACATGTGATTCTGTTAAAGACGTATTTAACAGCTTTTGCAAAACAGTAACTTGTGGATCATATTGACATTTTGAATGGTAAGAAGAAGAAAAATAAAATCTGCAACCTGCAACACCTCCTCAGAGCAAAACAATCTGAAAATCTTACATTCATGAATCAGTGCAAAAGCTCCTTAGATAATTTTGTGTTGGTCTCATGGAAATTCACTTTCAAGAGTCCACCTGGTCTCCTCTGAAACCATCTTCTGAGAGTCTGCTGCTGATTAGAAATTATACCAAAGCTCCTTAAGGAACCCTCTGCTATCCAATTACCTCTCAAGTTTTAGTCCAGTGCATGCCGTACACCCAGGAGAACGGCATTTCAAAATCTGAGGAATACTTCAACCAGTTTGCATGTACCTAAATGCAATTCTCCAGAGAAATTACTTTACATGGTGTATATATTTTGATGATTGATTTTAGAAAGTTATACATTAAATAGAGGTGACTCAAGGGCTTATATTGGTTGGCATTGCTGCATTACAGCAAGATGGCTTCACTCCTGCGGCTGTTTTGAATTTTGATCTTTTTCTTTATGGAGCTGGCATGTTCTCCTCCCTCATTTTGGTGTGCAATCCTCCCACTGTCTGACGACGTACAACTCAGGTGAAGTGGATAAATTCTCCATAGGTGTGGAAGTAATTTTGCATCTTATATATTAGCTTTGTCATAGCCAGGCAACCTGTCTGAGTTGTAGCCTGCCTCTCCATCTGCCAGGCATGACTCTACGCAGAAATAAGAGGTTATAATAAATGGATGGCTGCGCAGAATTGTATGTGGTCTGTTATGCTGATGACATAAAAATAACGGTTAAATGTGGAGAAATGTTACGTGTTACAGTAAGCGATCCAAGGGCACAAAGGAGTGAAGCGCCAGTCATCTTACTGAGATAATTTTGTTCACAGTGTGCAGCAGCAGTTGAAGTGACAGATGGTGTGTAGCTGTGTGTGAGAAGGTTTGTTTAAGTCAGTGCAGTAATGTATGTGAGGGATGTGGATGAGAGCAATACCTTGACAGGTCAGAACACATACACAGCCCCATATCATCAGAGCTTTAGTTAAAATATTTTATATATCACTGCCCTAATGCATTTATTACCCCGTACAAATCTGCTCTGATTTTATGAAGCTGTAAAAGCTGGAATGAATAAGGAATGCATGAATAAATGTTCAATGAGCTAATCCTATCTTGTGGAGGATTTTCAAACATGGCTACCCAGTGGGTTGCTTTAACAGAAGCCTGTTTTAATGTTGCAATAGAAAGATAACCTGTTCTTGTGCACGTATGGATACAACTGCTCTAATTGTACCCGAAAAGGAAAATCTATTGTAAAAGAGGTTCAGACCCCTTACATATGACAGTTATGGTTTGTTCCAGATTGCATGCTATTTCTTTTTACTTTTGCCTATAGGCCTAAGTATGTGATGCTGCATGCAGTTTGCACACAATAGGGAGATACTACTTATTCGTAACATTCCGCCCTGACCTTTGACCCTCTTGTTCATATCTGTTGCCTTAGAGATAAAACAAAATGCCATTGGTAAGTTTGGTTTTAATTAGTTATTTGATGCTAAAAAAAGGGATTTAGACATCTTGATAGACAGCTGTGTGTGGCAATCGGTGTGCTTGCAGTCAAACCGCTTGCGTTTAGTTGAATGGGTATATGGGTGAGAACTCGATGCCACGGAGATTGCTTCTACGCAGACTATGGCTCCGAATGACATAACTACTCAAGACGGCAGCAGTCTTATCTGTGATACTTTGGCTTCAGTTTGTACAGTGGAAGTAAGTGGAGACACGTTGTCCATCTTTATATTCAGTATATGAGCGTGGGACACACTCGCAAGGACTAACATGCACTTACATATATGCACTGCCACAGAGAAGCTCTGATTACAACATACACACAAGTAGCGCAAATTTATTCTCTGCTCAGGGCACCATTACTCTACTATATTTTTAGAAAGATAATAGTGGTTTGCTGCTATATAAAAGTTCTGGATTTTGCATACAGCTCCCTGAAACAACAAACCAAAAATTCTCTGCACAACCTGGTTAGCGTAAGCTTTGCCACTCCATCCACTTCGGCACAGGTGGTTGTGCTTAGATCCAGAATATTTTCAAGCAGGCGTAAGTGCTAAAAGATAAACAGCTGACTATGTGCCAGCCTAAAGAAGAGTGGCCTGCTAAAAGCATATCCACTGAAAATCTTGCTCAAGTAGCATTATGGAAATTTTAACTACAACTCAAGAGACCCATGCATATATCTCTTTTTGTCTGCTTATAAGTATATGAGCTTCATTCACCTTATACCAATTCTCGTGGTCTATTGATCCTGAGAAGGCCACTATTCTACAGCAGTTTCGCATGGTGAAGTATATTGACTGCAGGGGGCTGTTGTGTGTTGCAACATTAAGGAGAAAAGATGAGTGTGTCTGTCCCGTTATGATGGATGGCCATGGGCTGCGGAGGAGCTAATTGGCTCTTGATGAGGCTGGTGTTGCAGAGAGAAAGCATACCAGCCTAGATTAGCACATTAGCAGGGTTAATCAATGAGGAAATTAAGGTGTGCTGTTTCCCCCTCACTGTTTCTCTTCTCTGTTTTCCCTACACTTCTTTGTCGCTATTCTGCAGGTCTAAAGTAATCATTTTGCCTTATCCCATGTAAACTTAATACTGCTTACATAATCTGTATTTTTGTTCAAAGTGGGCAGTGTAAAACAACTTTTTGTGAAGATTTTTGATTTTTTTTTAAAAAAGGTCAATCTTTTAGCATTTTTTTCTTTATAATTTTGATTCCACTTGTCAAGTAATTTTTGCAAAAACACAAAACATGCATTTATTGTTAGGACGTTTAAGAGCCTCAGAGTCACAATAACTGGAATGTGGACACCTCTTTCTTTGCAGTCATCTATTTTGTCTGTGCATCAATTATGGTTTACAAAACAGCAATATGTTTTCCATTTACCAGACATTAATTCTGACAGAATCACAATGTCTCAGTAGCAAGCCAATATATTCAACAGCCAACTACTGATGGATATGGAGAGAGCTGTCACACTGGTGATTCTCCAGTTTCTCTATGTTCTTGCCAAAAATATTGGACAACCAATGGTTTGGTCTCGTGTTTCTCTTTGTTGTATCAGTCGGTATGGGTTGCACAGCTTGAAGGGTTAAGGATATTGTTGACATTTTGTCAAACATTTTCTTCACGACTAAACATTGTGTCTTCTCCCTTTACTGGTGCACACTGCTGTAGTTCCAATAAAGGCTGAAGGCTAGGAGTTGGCCTTTTAAGTTTTTACTATATGCAAGTGTGAAACTGTTAAAAAACAACAACAACAACAACAAAACAGTATTGGATAAACACATGTAATCCAGTGATAGTAAATACAAACCAGAAAAGATGAGATATCATAAACAAGAGTTAGAACAAAGGTGTTGTAAAAATGAATTAGTGCAGTAACAAAAACTGGATTCAACAAAGTAAACAATAACACCTGAATGACTTTCATTGTCTCTCGATAGCAGTAAGACACAGTCTCATCAGTAAAGGTACAACACCATGTCCCCACAGGAAACACTACACAGCATTTAATCCAGTAAACATATACACTGAGTCCAAAGGAGTGGAGGGACTAAAATAACAACAGTTAGCAAAATAGTAAGTTACCTCAAATATTACAATGTTTGCAACAACTTGGCCTCAGGCACGTAGTACAATTGCTAACCTGCAAAGTGCCATATGGTTGTAGAAAAACTATATCCTGTGTCATATTACAAACAGTTAGCTATAGTTATGAATTAGCTATAAGAAATTAAGTACCTACATATTATGCTCTAACAAAGACATTTAGGGTGGCAAGAAAAGATGAAGTAAATGTTTGCTTGGTTGAAGATCTAACAAAGGTCTTGTTGCAATAATCTTGAGTTTCCATCCAAATGTAGTGCAAATTTTAACTAACATTTTCAGAAAATCTGCAAAAGAAAATTCAAATGTATGCTCATCTCTATCCACTACTGTCATTTGAATCTTGGCAGTTGGTTCATCGAGAAAAGCCGTAAGTGGGGCTCATTCTCCTGTTGGGTGCCACCACAGAAGAGAGCTCAACAATATGATGTAATGGAAAGAGCACCAGTCAAACCTAAGAGAAAGAAAAACAATTAATATATAACAACAGAAAGCACACTGGAAATAGAGAGTTCTAAACAACAACAGCTCTGTGCTCTTGGAGGAGTTCTGGTAGCAGCCCTGCGTATATACTGTATATAACAGTATTAAAACCATCCAGAGACACAAGAGAGCTTGAAGTGGCCAATGCAATGACGGTTCATCATGACTGACTATATATCCTAATTTTTTCACTAAATCCGTTGAATCTAGTTGCATTTACCATCTATCCTAAAGAAAAATGTTTGCAATATTTCAAGATGTTGGTGTTTGCATTCAGGTTTTTTTTTTTATACACAAACTAAAAATGTGCATAAATACATGTGGATGGAAACAAAGTAGCAATCTATGAGGCTAAAAAAAGAAGCCAATGCTGAATTGCCAAAAACTGCAGTTCATCAAATGGACACTCAATCCCCATTGACACCCATCTTAAAATACAAAATGTTACAGCAGAAATACACAACCCAATACAAAAAAACAGTTTTGCTCTCTATAGCTAATTAAACATTCTTGACAAGTGTATTGGGGGTGATATTGAACAACGTTTTACATTTTATTAAGGCCCAAAGTTACAGCTATTTAAGGGCATGGCTGCTTGAGTGACTCACAGAGGCTGTCTGAGAGGCATCGCTACAGTCTTTGAGTCAGATCCAGGCCTTGCTCCCCTGCAGCTACAACCTGTGGCTGAGATAAACAAGTTTACAGACTGGTACAAGAAATGCTTTTCACTTGTTTACATTTTATTGAGATTCAATGTTACGCATGACAGACTGTCTGCAAAGCGTTACTACTGTATATTGGTCAGATCCACACCTCGCTCCTCCATAGCTTCAGTCTTTTGTCCAACCAAATATAGTCACTTCTGGCTCCAAGAAGCCAAGATGGCTACATCCATTATTTAGATGGAAACACATCTAATGTCGGCTAAACTGTAACTGCTGTGTGACTGTGCCAGTAGGGGTTGCCATTAGTGAAAAAAAAAAGCTTAATTCAAATCAACTGCTGGAAGCAGAATAGTTTTATTCCCTAGAAATGCCTGGAGTCTTGTTACAGAGCCCTTAAGCATTGCACTGAACCCCATAACCACTCACTTGTTGTAACTCTTGGCTCAGCCCAGTGTCACAAATGTTAGACAAATTAAGAAACAGATAAAAGTGTTATTCAATAGGTTATTTCAAATATTGAGCCTTAACACAATATACTGTCTTTAATGATAGAGGAGGGATAAAGAGTTTGTAGTTTCCTTGCATTTCACCATAGCCTCTTCAGAGCAGAGGAAGAGTGAGATGAGCAGTGGTGCAGTATTCTAATTTAAACTCTGGCTGAACCCTGCATTTGAATTCTTTTGAAATCCTCTACAGCCCCGTCATGCAATTTTAAACACGTCTATACAATAGTTGCCTCCTTTCATGTCTATCAGCATATCCTCTTTTCCTACCTATTGTAGCATGTTTCAAAAATAGGTTTTGCTGAATTTTTCATTTGGCTTCATCCTCCTTATTTTAAGTTTTTTTTTTCTGTGTTTTATTTCTACATATTCATCCAACACCTTTTTTGGATCGCTGCCCCCGCAATCTCTCACACCTGCACCCCTTCTCCTATTCTATCTTGATAGTCATCCTCCCACATATGTATCTATCACTTCATACACGCACGCATATAAGCACGCATTGTTTTCTTTCCACCCATGAAACTGTCCATCTTGCCAATCAACTAAATTCATAGGACTAAATCTCTTTTGATGAGCTGCATTGCCAAGTGTTTAATTATATTTATTGCATGATGTATGGACAGCATGCCTTCATGTGTGTCTTTGTCTTTATGCATGTAAAGTACTCATTAGGTCCCATGGGATATGACAGAGTTTTTAACATGCTTGAGAGAAACATCATCTCATATTACATCGATTCCTGGGTAGTACTTTTTGTGTTCAAACTATGAAAAGGAATCATTGATGTGTTTTCTAAGCTCACAGCTAACACAACAGATGCCGTCTTCTTTAATAAGAGGAGTAGATATGTGTTTCTTTAGGGATTGAGCTTTGTTTATAGCTTGAAGAAGAGATTCTTTACCAGGTTCCCAAAGTATCAACTTTTTATTGATTCTATGCCAAAATTTAGATATGTCTACTTTGTTAAAAAGCACCATACAGTGTGGTTAGAGGTTTCCAGATAACTTGGATACCCAAAGAAGTATTTCTTTTAAGGTACTTCTCAGCTTGCTAATTAACCACGCGGCAACCTCCAAGACTGAATAATAAAGCCAATGCAGAGGTGCCAAAAAGTGCAGTTCCAACAAAACATGTTGGTCTCTTTAGCTAATTTCAACATTCATGACAACCCTACAGCGGGTGATTTTTCTTTCTTTTTGTTTTTTACAACTCACCCTTTTACATTTCATTAAGGCCCAAAGATATGCATCTTTAAAGGCAGAGCTGCTTGGGTGATGAGCTGTCTGCAAGGCATTGCAGCAGTGTATGAGTCAGATCCACCCCTCACTCCTCCACAGCTCCAACCTCTTGTCTAAATATGGTTGCTACTGACTCCAAAATAAAGCAACATGGCGACATCCAAAACATTAACTCAAGGCTTCAAGATGGTATTATCCAAACCAATGGGTGTCAAGGTAGCTAAGTCAATTACAGTTTATGTAAACTGTTAAAAGCATGACAAGCATTAATATTTTAATCTGTAAGCAGCAGTCACAAAGAACAGACTTTAATGCAGTGTCATCCCACCATGTGCATTTGCTGACATCACAGTAGTGGCATCCTAAAATGTAAACAGCAGACACAGAAGAACACCTAGAGAAAAATATGTAGACGCAAAAGTCAACTGTAAAGCGGAAACATGTGACCAGTTGGGATGAGAATGTGTTGGACATACACATATAACTGACTCATGATTACTTGGGTTATGTACGTATTTTATTGCATTATTCTCGTAGGTATACATACGAATACTTCATGAGAACAGCCTGAACTGTGGACGGGTCTAGTCAGGTCAGTTCACAAATTGTTGACAAATAGGGCTCACAATCTGTACAACATACAGTATGTACAGATTTTAACATACAGCAGCAAAGCATCACAGGAGGAAATGACAAACATGGATCAGACTTTAAAGATGGTATAACAGGCTCAAGTTTTGGAGCTGTGTTTAGGGTGAAAGCCAAACTGAATGTGTGGAGGATTTTACGCCTTCCGTCGTTGAAATCATCTGGATAGGGACCAGGTTGTTTGAGGATGCTGAGAAAGATGTCAGTTTCAACATCTTATAGCTTCACTGAAAAGCTGGCACACACCGAGAAAGAACGTGTTTGCGATACTGTCAGAAAGTGTGAAATAATTGGCTTTCCAACCTTGTGACTCAAACTGAAAAAAAAATGGTGAAACTGTATGTTGATGGGTTAATTATATGAGGAGACATGCGTGGCAGACAGTCTTTGACAAAACCAGTAGGGAGGGGATCAAGCTGACAGGTGGTGGACTCATCTCTGTTTCTCTTCTCAGTTTTCCAAACACTTATTTTCTTCAATGTGCCTATTCTGCTCTTCACAAGTACTCATTCTGCTTTCCCTCATCAACTGTTCATTTATTTAGATGTATTTATGTAGCAGAAAATTTGTATAATGGCCCTGCATTAGGAGTCATGCAGACTACAGTACAGTGCGTGAGTTAAAGAGACAATCATCAATAATGATTACATGGTGACTGGTCTATTTAGCCCATGCTAAGGCAGCTTAATTTAACAGATACATACATCTCATTAACACAATCCTTTCTAATTATCATCAGGATGTGCTGCTCAGTACTGTTGTTACACACCACTGATCATTTCTTTGTAACTGGACGTGGTGGAGCATCTATGATGAGGAGACTGATAACAGCAACAAGAAGAAGCATTTAGCATTCTGGGTGCAGCTGGTGGGGACTGATATTTGGTGTTGGAAGAATGTTTTGAAGGCTCAAGTTTGACATCTGTTCCCATCAAAATTTCTCAAGCTAGATTTAACCCTAGGTGACTATATTTGGAAAAGAGGTTGGAGCTGGGGAGAGGGGATGGGTGAATCTGACCCATAGACTGTAGTGACAACTTGCAGACAGTCTGTCACCTAAAGATGGGACTGGCAAAAATCTAGAACAGGCCAAATAAAAAAAAATGAAAAACAAATTGAAAATACGGCCTGTGCTCTTTGTGCTCAGCATATGCACGGGCTCCCTACAGTAACCTGGTGTTTTCCATACATCGATTTATTCATTATTTTATTTTATTGTAGAGCATTGCAGCACATTCCCTCAGTCACTCCTTGCCCAGCTCTCTTTTTCTGTTTATTTGACCATAAATTAAAGAAGAGTTAGCTAGCTAGCACACCCTGCCCTGCTTGCCACAATTGTGGACAACTTTACCTGAAGGAATATATATATATAAACACTGTTTACTATCAACCTCCGCTTTCTAACAGCTAGTATCAGTTTTTTAAGCATTGTCAAACAAGCCTTAAAGTGTGTTTGGAAACGACTGGCCGTAAAGTCAGCAAGATGGGTGCAGAAATAGGGACAGCTCTAACTGTGAGGCATTTCCAAATAAAGATCAGTGGAAAACCATTCACAAAGATTTCTGTTATTTGTGGAACTGCCTGAACTGTGTTGGAGCTCTAGACTGCAAACATGTCAGAATCTGTGCACCTGCATCAAGTGTAAGTTTCTTTGGATTATGAAGGCTCATTCAGTTTACATCTTGATAGCTGTAACTCTATTGGTATCAGTGTATGCTCATCAGATAGTGATATCAACTGTAAAACAAGAAACCAGAGTATATCAGTTTGCAATTCCTTAACTCCCATATTGATGTAGTTTTCAACTAGCCTATATGTATACTATTGTAGCCGGTGACAACTCCCCACTTAATCTTCACCTGATACAACCATAAGTCAATATAACAACATGACAATTCACGAATTGATATTATTATAACTGATGGCCAAAACATTAATCTATGGAATCATTAAATTATCAGAGAGACTCTTGAGTTTTTACCTTGAGAAATATTGGGGATAACATAAAAAGAACCTTGAAAGTGAAATTTACAGTGGCAAAACTTCCAGACGATGGGCACTGTATCTCTTATGTGGGCAGATAATGTGTTTAATGCCTCCACTTATCAATATCACAAAGCTTAAAGCATCCTAAATTCTCCATAGGAAACCTTAAGTGTCACTACAAAGATGGGTTGCCTTGAGATGATGACGGGTTTGCAAGTGTGCATTGTTCTACCTTGGAATGAGAACAGGTTTTTCATTCACACACGGTATAGCATGTTCTACTTGTGCTCTTTAGAGCTTCATATATTGCGTGTAAATATTTAATTCCATATTGACATATACACACAAACACACATACAATGTATACTCACACACTCCACAAGAAAAACCTTTAAAAATTTAAAAGGAGAGACAGATAGAGGAAAAGCTAAATGAGCTATCTGAATTCATGTCTATTCCCAGTTGTGGATCAATTAGTCAGATCAGAGAGGCCTTCATCATTCTTCAGAACCATGGAGGGACCTTGGGGAGTCACCAGAGAATAGAGGTGGAAGACTTGACTGGGGTGTTCCAAAGGCTCACTCCTGGAGGAATGATGACGGATATTAGAGGTCAAGATTCCTTTGAGACACTTGTCATTTAAATTTCTTGTTGAGTTGAAATATAAATCCTCTAGGAAAGCTGAGGAGGGAGATGAACACATTTACTATAGAGCTTGGTGATATGGCCAAAAATGTCATCACAATAAAAATAATTACAGGCTATCAATCAATATCAATAAGAAACCCTACCCCTAACCCATAAATGTTTAATTATTATTTCATCATGTAAAGTGTAAAGACTGACTTTTGCACTTTTGCAAGAAACCACAAAATCTTCTTAAGTTTAAACTACTCATGATAAGCTTTTTGCAAACAGCAGCATATTTCACAAGTCTGAAGAAAATTAAAAACAATTACAATCAAATTAATGTCAATAAATCAAACTGTTTTCAAGCAAAGAAATCTTAATTCTGGTCAACAGTATTTTATCCCATTTGTATAGAGTTTTTCCAACAGTGATAATCCTTTTCTGCATTCTCTTTTCTAAGTTTTAAACTCATATTACATCATTTCTTTTATTCTCAAGCAACTAGCAATTCAGCTACTTTTATTTGTGTTATCTTTTGTCACATGTATTCATGTAGTGTTAAATTTCATTTTAATGCTGCACCAATGTAAGCTTGACTTGCTTACCCAATATAATATGAGTCCTCGACCCAAACAGCTACTGTATCTAACATTATGTGATAAATTCCATCATGGGGTAACCCAATGCTGATATCCATGGTCAAAACAATCATAATGTTGAGCGTGTTGAATGTTGTTTTAACGTTATAATGTTTCCACATGCTTTAGCTTGATGGGTAGCTGGTCTAGTCTTATATTTCTGTTTTGACAGCTAGTGTTTAAGGTGCATTAGTGCCGCTATTAACTGCTGTCTAGGTGGTTTAATTCTGAACATTCATTGAACAATTGGTCATTAATATTCAAAATGTGCATGTTGTGATTGCGTAATGTGGTACGACAAATTAGTTTGATGACTTTGAGAATGCTTCAACTCAAGGTCCAATTACTCGCCTATTCTTGAGCTTCTGATCATATCACACAGTCTTAATCAGCAGACTGAGTTTGCTCACTTACCATGGAAATGTCAAATGATTCTGAGCACCTCTAGGACTTTTCATCCATGTTGACCCAAAGATCATCCAATACTTAACTTGTGATCTTAAATTAATGGGATTTTTTTTTCTTCTAAGAAATACAACTATAGCTGCTCTAGGATTTGATATGAAACACCACTTTAAACTTATAATTTTGAATAAAATGTTCCTAAAATGAATAAATGATCTGAATAAATGGTAAACTAAAAGATAAAAATGGAAGTCCTCCAAAACCAATATGTAATTGAAAGAAAAGCAGAAAGCAAACTTAACAGATTATAGCTTGTCTTTCTAAAAACCTTGTCACTGGCGGACTGGCTGTCTACCTGCTGACAGCCAACACCCATTGTGATTGGCTTCTGCTGTCCTGACTTCCTGTCAGGTTGACCCGTGTGTGAACCAGCTGCTTTGCATTTGCATAATACCAAGATGACAGCTCATCAGCACACTTGGTTCACAGGCTCCCTTTTTCCCTCTCTCACTGTCTCACACAACCAGTCCTGCTCCCTGTCTCCCTACTACCCCTCATTTTTTACCTGACAGTATATATCAGTAAAGTAGTCCAATGACTGGAATGACTGCACTGAAAGTGAAGCACCATGTTTTTTCTTTGTGGTTTTATTTGTGTTAAGGTGTTGCATTCAGCGATTTTGGGATTAGTTGAATTTTGTATCATCATATAACATTTCTTTGTCAAGTCTTGTGTGTGGATCACTTGGAAGTGTTAGCTATTCAGAGAGTATTTATAGCATGTGTTTATATGTTCAGATTTGCTGAAAATAGCTGTAAATGCTACAAGGATTGTGCATGTAAAACCACGTTTTAAATGAGCATTATTAGTGGTTATCAGCCTCATATATACAATGGGGGGGGGGCTGCAACACCAATTTGTAGGTTAAGAAGCCAGTTATAAGCCCATTTAAGGCCCACTGGCAGCAGTTTCTTTAGGTTTCACTTTCACTTTTATGACATTTAGGTACCAATACTATAAGGCTAGGTTTAGGAAAAACATCATGGTTTTTCTTAATTCAAGCATGTTTTTAGCCATAATTTGTTGTCATGTATGTCAAAGGATTAGTTTTCTGTTAAGGCCAGCACAGAAACCGTTTGAGGCAGCAGCAAGTCCAGACTGATACAGAAAGAGAAACAGAATGTTGAGTTCATGCTGTCAAGATGGTCTTACCAGGCTACCTGACTTTCTCCATAGCCTCATAATAATAATAATAATGGGGATTTAATAGATTGATGATGTAATTCCGAACCTTCTAACAATATAACCAAGTGCAGTTTATTTCATTATTTCACACTGGTTTGCTCACACTAAAAATATAAAAATGGATAGTAATATGCAATTTAAGTAATTTATTAACCAAGTACTTTTTAACTTTTATGTGGGTCGGTTTTGCGAATGTTAATTTTCACTTTTAACGGAATCATTTTTGTGGGACTAATGTATTTTCTTTTTCAAAGTATAGATTTTAAGTACTCCACCCACCACTGCTACCTGCTGGTTAAAAAATAATAATAATAATAATTCTCCTAAATCTATTTCCTGTAAATGAGCATTCATGGTCAGCAGACCTAAAGTAACCTGGATAAATAAGGGTTATAAAATGACCGATGCAGCAGTAATGTAAAGGTTAGAGAGGCAGGCTTGTGTGGGCTTGATGGCAAGATCGATCCCTAGACGGGCTCAGAAGTGAAAGAAATAGATAATAGATCACACTTTGGTCTTACTGGGCTGCTTCCAGGTGTGAATGTCTGTGACTTCATGTGTGGATAAGGGTCTGATGCTCAGAAAATCTGAAGTTAAACATGAAGGTCAAATTATATGCTTGGAGCACCATTTAATATTACCAATCATTAGGATTTAGTGTTGTCAGAAGTTGTTTTTCTCAGTTATTTTCCACATAATGAGATAATGCTACTTGTCTAGTCTCACTCATTGTAATGTACAGTATTTTACAAGACTAGTAAGCAAGTTAACCAGTGGGACAATTCCTCAAAGTAATGTCAAATCCTCTTTTTCCCTACTCTGTGCGTTCCTCTTTTCCTCTGGTTCCTCTCATCCCTCCCATCATGTCTGATAGGTTTTACCATCTCCTGGGACTCCAAATTGATTGACAGGTGGGAATTAGCCATGTGTAAACACTTCACGCATCCATTTGCATCCTATCATCCCTGGCATCACCAATCTCAGACACCCTCCACCCCCACTGGTCTTTGCTCATTGCTGTTTCTGCTGTTTCCTACATTTTCACTGTTGGTAGGAGAGAGCGAGACATGGGGAGAGGGAGCGAGAGTTTCAGCTGCGGTGGGTCTTGTACACAGTTTGACTGGGGGTCACCTTTCTAGATGGAGAGGAGGTAATAGACAGTGTAGGAGAAGCTGCTCTGAAAGTTTCCTGACTCAGAACTCAAACAAAACCAAAAGATTATATACTCAAAGTAAAGGATAATGGCAATAATATGTAAAAACTTGGGTAAACAGAAAGTCTAACCATTGTTCAAATTTTGCATTAAGGAAACATGTCATGACCCTGTTTTTTTTTTTTAATACTCTGTTGCCTTTTTGACTTTGTTTTAAGGTTTTCTGTTTGTGTTTTTTCTTGTTTCATCATGTGCAGTCTGTTTCCTGATTTATTTTGTAGGTTGTAGGTTATCTCAGAATGCGTCATGTCTGGTGTAACTTCCTGCCTTTGTCTGTTTCCTGCCTGTTTTCTGTCACACCTGTCCTGTATTAGGCTCATTAGTCCTTCCCTGCTCCTTAGTTTCTCCCACCAATCATCTCCCTGCATGTTCTTCTGTCTCATCACCTTACTTCCCTCACCTGAGCTTCTTTGCCTTTTTTCTACACCTGCACTTCATATCCTCGTCAGTCTAGTTTGTATTTAAGCCCTTGTTTTAGGTTCAGTTTTCTTTGGATCCTCAATTCATTTGTGTGATATTCAGCTCTTGTGTGCTTGGACTAAAGAGTAATCTTTCTGAGTTCCTGTTACCTGCCATCTCCTGCTTTTGGGTCCACTTTCTCTGCATTACATGACAAATCAGTGAAGTGCAGTCACTGAGTGATATGGACCACCTGTAAACTGATATGTACAGGTAGCAGAAAAATAAATTAATTGATAAAACAAAATAGAATTACAGCACAGACAATCAAAATTACAATCAAAATATACATAGAATGTAAATATATATGAAAAGCATTGGTCTGGGAGCAGGTCAAGCAGCTTCCAGGTTTCACCAAACACCTAGACCTCCTTGAAAATATTTCTCCAGGGGCAATTCAATAAAGTTCCTAGTCATAGAGCCTCAGTCATTCTACCTTTTACCTGATACCTGATACCTCCACTATCACAGCTTGAAATGGGAGTTGCTACACTAACATGCAAAAAGCAAAACTCAAGTCCATCATTCACACATACAGGAGAAAGAAACAGGCACAGAGAAGGAGAGTGACGGAGGGATAGTCTGAAACTCCTGGAGGATGAAGATTCAGATCCAACATGTGGAATGAGGCGCTGACAGCCAGGAGAGAGACAGAAGGTCCCAGGATGGTCGACTGGTTCAGCACAGACAGGCCTGAGTTAAAAGGGAGAAAGAGAGAGAAGGAGACAGAGAGAGGCCGATAGCTGTGGGATAAACAAACAGAATTGTATTTAATTTCATGAAGTTAACATCATTTTCATTGGCAGGACAAACAAGGACTAGGCTTAACTGATATATTGAGGCTGAGACCAACCCGCCAGCCTGATAATGAAAGAGCATTGCACTGCATGTCTTGTTTTGTCCATAAAATTCTACACAAGTCTTAAGAACTGCATCTTAGCAGTTGTGCTTTTGACATATTTTAGTATTGCAAACCTGCACTCTATCCATCTATTTCTATTTTGTCCCTCGCCAGGAGAGGCGATCATGCTGGTTGAATCCAGGCAATAGTTTTATCGATCCACAGTCATTTTACTTACCAAGTTCAAAGTTATTGATTACCCCTCAGAAGGTTGTCCACTGAACAAGGGGAAACTCTGAATCCTGGAGGCAAAAATACAGTGGGACAACATAAGAAAACATCCACAAGGTCGGACACAACACACTATTAATATCAAATGCTTCCCTTCCCAATATAGAAACATTAATAGGTCAGTCGTCTTTCAACAGGGGAACAATGCTCAGATTAACAAGAGGCATCTCTTTTCTTCACATGTACAGTTATCTAACCGGTGCAAACCAGCCCATTCTCATTTCCAAGACTTTAAACACCAAACCTGTGTCATATCATCACCAAAGGAATTCTTAAGCATCTTAATGTGACATACCTGGCTTTCAAATAACTCCAGTGCAAACCCATCAGTGGCTGTACTTAGTGATGAGAGCAACGGATGTAAAATAAGGACAGAACATCTGCAGAAGGGAGGGGGGCTGTATTGGTCAAACAAAACTGGACTTTCATCCAGGAGACCAGAGGTCATGTCGGGACATTTTAAGTTGGTTCTCTGTCAGTTTTGCTAAATTTGTGCTAAATTTACACTTTTATGTCTATTTTTCACATCTTAGTGGTGCTTTTTGTGGTTGGCTTTTGATAATGGTGGTGTGTGGCTGTGAGTCACTCATCAGGATGAGGAAATCAATTTGCCAGTCTCTAAAAAACTCTCCTAATGCTGACTTTTGATAACTAATCAGGATTAAGTTTTCAAATGTAACCATCACTAAATATGTAGGAGAAGATGGGCAGCAGCTGAACTAGCATCCTGCTAGCCATTGTACAGGAGTTGAAAAATAAAACTGGACAACCTCCATGCCACATCAGTTTCCAGCACAATATCAGGAACTGTACCATCCTTTGATTCACCAAATGTGTCTAAATCCTGGACGGCATCATTCAAACAGATGACAGTGTTCTCTATATGCAGATCTGACAGAGCGGAGGGCTCTGCAGAGAAAAGGAGAGGAGCCACATGCTTCATAATGAATAAGGACTGCTATGTCAGTGGGAATGTGAGGTGCTGTCCTGTTCCTGCTGTGGATCACTGCTGTACGCTGTTTAGGAGGAGCTGCAGTGGAATGCTGCCCGTGTTTCGGGCAGCATTTCACTGCAGTGACCATGCAGCCATTTCATGTCCTTTTATGTTACATAGGAAACATGATTAAGTAGAGGAGTTTTTGTAACCCAAAACATCTTTGTTGGTAGTAGTTTTGTTGTCTGGACCTAATGGCAACCATGATAATGTGTTTCAGCTGTATGTCACATAGAAAAACTAAAGGATGTCCTGTTGCTATGAGGCACAGAGGGCCATGACAACATAAGTATTTGATGCCCAGGGAATGAGGTGAGCTTGCTTGCACATACATGTAGCCTGAGAGAAATTACATCAGGCTCATGAAGAAAAATGATGTCAAACAAGAATGTCTGAATCCAAGCATGACTTTATGTTTCATATACTTATTCATTTTACTTTGTTTGTTTGTTTTACAGTAAGCATGTTATAATAACTGTGTACATGCATGCGTGTGATAAGTACAGGGAGGCCAGAGTTTTATAGCATTATTATCCTCACTCTGATAATATGAACAAGCCATTACTCTTCAGCAGCCCTGACATTATTGCCCAGATGAGCAATAATTAACTCAGACACTAAATCAGATGCATGAGCAGCTCTTCATAAACACATATACATACACACTTAGGGTATGATTTTGTGTATGTTAATGTGTTAGTTACCTTTTACTCCTCTTGCAGCATGTAAGCATTAGGTGTATATGCACATTATTTAAAAAATAAAAAGGCTTTTTTTCATTTAATTAATGACACTGAAATTGGATTATTTTGTGCCCTATTATTTTGACAGCGCTTATCATCAATGCTTACCCATGCAAAAGGCAATAAAGTGTTATTGAAATGAGTGGGGAATATGCAGAAATAAATGTAAAGTGATGCCTGAGCCATCCCATTAAGCTTCAGGGTGCCTGTGGTATAAGCACAAATTAGTGCCTTAGCCTTAGCGTGAATGAACTTGCACATTGAGTCTTTCTCATAAACAAGTGAAAATTAAAATATCCACTTGAGTGAATTTTGTGGCTATACAAGTAGTGGTATCTTGTTTTGTCTTGTATTGCACCATGATAAGGCTGTTTCTTATCATGCTGCAATACAGCCTTATGTATAAATCAAGCCATGGCACACAAGCAGCGCTCACATTCTTTCTCTGATACACGAGCATGCCTGTGTTCCCTTGTCAGGAGACTGTTTCAGCTGCCAGACTGCTGTGAGTTTGAGCACGTCCTAATGACTGACAAGCAAGCGGCAGCTCATGCAAATCAGGCAGTGGTACCAGAGTTGAACCCCTGCATCTGTCTTGCTGAATTCACATCTGCACTGCTCACAGTCCCAATTACAACAGCCCTTCTGTGTGTACATGTGTGTGCGGTTGTAAGTACGTGCACTGAAGTTTGGTTTTATTTGTTTTATTGCAATTAATTAATGCCATTTATTCAGTGAAACTCTCAAACACGTAAAAACATGTGTTCTTTTACTTGGTGAGAAAGTGTGTTTGTATCGTCAGCTCATATACCATCAAAATCAGCACAGGGCAAATATGAGAATAATGTGGGAGAACAACAGAGAGACGTGTCACAGTAATCTGACAGTTGTGTGATTATAAGGGTTTTTCCATGGTGGGAGGAGGTTTGCGCATTGAGCTATGCTGTGAACAGTGGAAGTGTTGTTTTTTTTTTTGTTTGTTTGTTTGTTTTTTCTACTGCACCACACAGCAAGGTCAGATCATCACAGTAAAATAAGGCTGGTTTGCAAATGCAGACAGGAACAAAAGTAAGCAACAAAAGTACTGAGCAGAGCTGAACAAAGACCATGTAGCTGTACAGACAGGGAGGAGACCACCACAAGTTGTACAAGGATGTGTTCAGTGGTGGATCTTCATATTAGCAACATAGCCGGCCACCTAGGGTGCCACCAGCAATATATATATACATATATATATATATATTGTGTGTGTGTATATATTAGTGCTGGGCATAGATTAATTTTTTTAATCTAGATTAATCTCACTGCAATCCTGTAGTTAATCTAGATTAATCTAGATTAAAATTATAGATTTGAATTTTGCCAAAGACATTCAAAATAATATCTATCTATCTAAATGATGAAAATGCATCACAAACTGCTTGAGAAAGCTGTTCTACTATAATATTTGGTAAAGAAAAATAATGTTCCATAAGATTTACTTTGGTGTTTAACTTTTTTTTATTTTGTTAAACACAGACATTTAGGAACACAGGTTCTGTCTCCATGTGGAAAAAGCTTTTTCCTGCTAACTGGAATGAACAGCAGAGGGCGCAGCCTCTGATAACATGACCCTAACTGAACTGTGGGCCTACATTAGAGGTCATGAAGAAGACCATTAACAGTCAGCAGCTTTGTGACACGGCTTGAGCCAATCACTCCAGTCACTCAGGCAGACCAGCTTCCGCCTTGTCCACGCCCCCTCCGCGTAATTCGACCAGGTATACATCCGCGCTTAAACAACAAAGTGAAATTGGTGCCTTGCTCACTGTATAGACCCAACTTAGTGAATAGTTTATCGCGCGATAATTTCCTTATCGCGCGATAAGAATCCCGCGTTAACGCAGCACGTTAACGCCGTTAACGGCCCAGCACTAAAATATATATATATATATATATATATATATATATATATATATATATATATATATATATATATATGTATATATATATACATATACATGCATACACATATATATATATATATATATATATATATATATATATTTATTTATTTATTTTTTTAAAATATATTTTTTATAAAAAAATCAAAAACTTTAAGGGAAATGGTGGCGTAAGGTATTTGTGGAGAGCAATAGAGTAGGAGAAAATAAAAAAAGCAAAAGTAAGACAATAATCAAATTTTCCCATCGTTTGCTAGCTAATTGTTCATTTGCACTGATTTCTCATTAGCTGTGGTCCTTGTTGGTAATAAATACAGCAGCTACAACAACAATAATAATAATAAAAATAATTTTATTTTGTGACAATGCTGTGGCTTATAGCCGTCATTAGAAATGTGGTGACCAGACACCACTGAAAATATCACAATGTGTCATTAAAAAATAAATAAATAAATAAAAAAAGTCTGGTCTTGAACAGTAGTCTCTTGCTTGGTTGCTTGGCATCTATCTCACCTAGGGTTCACACCATCCATCCCTTCCTCCTCCTAATGAGAAACTCACATGTAATCTGAATTGCATCATCCTAGAAATGCTGATATGATATGTATGAAATGTACAAATGTTATGTATCCTGGTTAAATAATCTGAACATTTTCCTCTGGTAACTGGGCTGAAAGGTATGGTAGTCATACACAAACATGTGATTGATACATTGAGGAATGCAACTCGCACACTCTGTGACATATACTGTACACAAATTACCTTCACCTTGTTACAGTGGTGCACAGAAGCTCTCTTAATGTAACACAAACACACACAGCCACACACAGGCAGATGTGAACACACACACAGCTTTCAGTCAGTAATGATCCAATTAGCAACAGACTGGAAAAAAGTCACAGTTACTCCTTCTCCCAACAGCTATAGTATGCCCAGATGTGGGGAGGTCTGTTGATGTCAACTAAAAGTGTGAAATACTCCTTTTCTTAACGCCACGTGTGCCCTGACCTTTGGTACTTAGAATCCTGCCCAAAGACCAAGTATTTCAGCTTCTAGGTCTGTGATTACCTTCACTGCTGTAGTGTGCATGTTAGCTCTGCCACTTGAAAACTGCAGATAAAGATGCAACAACTTGGTACCTCCTTTGACATTTAAAGTTGCACAAGAAACACTAAGTGGAGGCTAAACCAACGTAGTTAATGGGCTAATGTTTAGCGAACATTAGCCTAACAGCTAAGTAACTTTTTAAATTAATTTATTTCAACAAATATATGTGACTTTTAAAAAAACTTAATTGTTTTTGTAAATGTATTATTCCCATTACATTTGTTGAGGAGTGTGTTATTACTTGTCTAGGTTCAAAATTTATGACTTGGGACTTGACTTTGGATGTGTCAGTTTTGACTTGGGACTTGGGTGCCAAAACTTGAGACTTACCTGTGACTTAGAAAACAATTCTTTGGTCTCATCTCCGTGAGCAAACACTGGATGCTTTGAAAGAACATTTGTGGCGTATAAGAAACTTCAACTTTTAATATTTGCATATTAAGCAATACTTTTACAGACATACTTACAAATGGAAATCAAATTTTTGGGGTTTTTAATTCTCTAATCCACAGGCAGAGGTCAATAAATTTTAGATATGATTTACAGTTTACTTAAAATCTTAACACCTGAATTTGCCAACTTGTGCATGTGTGCTCACTCACTGTATTCATGAATTAATTTTCTCACATTTGAGCACAACTCACATGCCAGCCATCATCCCAGCTGCACTTACGTGCCACTTAATGAAAATAGCTCTCTGCTCCAACAACTGTAAAACCCAGAAAGCCGTGGCTTTAGCCGGATGATTGCAGCAAGCAAGTAGCCCTCTCATCTGTCCTCTGCAATCTGAAGGTGCGATCTTATTCTCAACAGATGGCACACAACACCAAGACTGACTGAATACCAATTTAGCTCCTCCATCTGTTTTCTCCTGCTTACTTTCGATAACAGACACTCAACAGAGAGTCGGAGTGTTCCTTTATCTTCACATCCCTTTTTGTTATTTCCAGGCGTGTCAAGAGTGATTTCGGCATGCTCTCTGGTTGTTTTGTTATGTTGTCTTGGCTGTACTTGTTTCCTGCTTGAATGTGGGAGTCATTCATTAAAAAATAAAAAATAAAAAAAAGTGTTCACAGCATATTGCATCCTTATCTTTTAATCTCTAAAGCCCAAAAGGCTTTAAAGAGGAGATGCAAAAAATCATCAGGGCTTGTTTGATTGTTTTTGCTGATATGTAAATGATACCCAAATGTTTCTGGCTGATGTTCAATTTGTAATAAGAAAACAAATATCAACCCTTGGTTAAAATTCAACTTTGCATATATATATGTTGTAGTTCTGGAGATAGAGAGGCAGAGGTAGGGTCAAGAATATTGAGAATATGAGAGCAACAAAGAGGGGGGGGGACTGGGACTGGCCTCAACCCTCAAAGGTGCCATCACTCATCCAAAACTCTTACCTTTCCTCCCTCCATCCCAATCTTTTACCCTCTATTCATCTTACTCCCATTATACAAATCATCATTGTATTGCCAGCATTCACCACATGTCTTACGTGTATAACAATGACTTAATGCAGTTTAATGGTGAATGCTGTATCGAAATTAGAGCCTTGGGAGTAATGTGGAATGTACTGGCTAACAGGGAAGCCACAAGCCAGGTCAGAAGGTAAAGAAATGCTGCCTCGGAGGCTTCTTGTTATGGGAGGCACACCCCTACACATACAGTAAATAGGCAGGTAGCTGTACAGACACATGAAGCAGCTGTGCAAATAAAAAGAAACACATTCTAGGGAATACATTTGCATTAAAAAGATATTTATACAACATAAACATGCACACCCAAAACACACCTACACAATCTTGCTCATACAAACACATGCACACAAGTGAACCCATTCGAGGAGTGTCCCCACTGAGTGTTAATGAGGGGTCATAAACCCTGAAAAGCCTCCGTCTCCCAGAGTCCAGGGTCAGCGGGGCCACAGTCTTAAATCTATGAATTAAACATCAGTCTATCTGTCTGGCAGGTATAAATATTTCTCTTCCATTCTGACTGGACTAGTGTGACACAAGGCCAAAGCCCTTCCACAGAGTCCCCGACACAGTTTGACATAGGGGGGGAAGATGATGATTGTCAGCGTAATGGGATACAGGGTGAAGCGCAGTTGTAGAGTAGGTTTCATATTAGGCCCGTGAAATGATGTCCTACTGCAGAGGAGGGATAGAGGGAGGAGTGTGTGTGTGTGTGTGTGTGTGTGTGTGTGTGTGTGTGTGCGTGTGTGTGTGTGTGTTGTTGTTGTTGCTCTGACTTAGACTCATGACTGCGTCTCAGCATTATACTGTTGTACTAGTGTTTCTTATTGCAAGTTATGCTGTGCTGAGATAAGACATCATGCTGTAACTTCAAAGTCATATGGCTGTTACTCGTATGAGCCTTTTCACTAAACTCATTGGCTTTCATGTAAGTCTTTTACTTCCTAAAGAATGTGCTTTTTAGTGGTTTCCTTTGCTTCTGCAGTGAATATATATATACAATGCTGTAATATCAGACAGATCAAGAAGTCAATAAAAAGCATGAAAACTTGTGATGCAGAAGTTGCTGAGATGATCACAAATAGAAAAAGTTTAAGCCTTGGAGCCTGAAGTCACTGGCAATTCATGAATTGATCATCTACAATCACTTAAGGGGACGGATGGGCTGCCCTTATGCAGCATAAGTTATAGCTAAAGTTGTGATGACTATTTTCAATTCCTTGTTGCTCTGCATTAAGTCATTTTTTCCCTCTTGTACTAAGGTAAGAGTTCTGCAAATATCAACACACCAAGCACAAAATCCAATTGAACTCATGACATTAACAACTGACAACTCTTGAGTACCGGTAGCAGGTAGAAAAATCTGTGTTATCCCATTAAAACATGACAACCCAAATGGCCCAAATTCTATTAATTGTGTTAATAATATAGACTTACTAAAGTTTCAGTCTGGACATCATCCATGCTGACATTTCACATTTATTACATAGAGGTTACAATTGAAATCTGAAATGTATTAGAATACATATTAAATATATAAAGAGAATAGAAATATGAAATGAGTGTGAAGTGCAATTATGTCAGTAGATGAGTGGTGAGAAAATCCTTTTAGCACAACAGTGTGGATTTAGAGAAACTGGCAAGAATTTTTGAAATTGAAACAATACATGTTATCAATGTTATCTAGTCTAATACATATTTTAATCAAGTCCTGCAAAGTTGTTGACTAATTCTCTTTTAAAATAACTTTTCTTATTTACTGAAACTCTCACTATTCTCACACAACACTAAATTAAACAGGTAATCTGTGAAAAAATCATATTCCTCTGACTACTCTATTGACTCGTACACTTGTATTGGCCTCATGGCACATGAACGGAAATAACCAATCAGAGCCCGAGTTTCTAACACAGCTGTTAATAGTGACAACCATAGCTCATGAACTTGGGTCAAACTCGGTAGCACTGATAAAATATCATTCAACATTCTGTCACTGCATTGCCTTTTTCTCAAGTCAAATATTTTCAGGAACATATATTAGTGCACTGTTTTGCTGTAAAGTGAGAAAGTTGTCTCGGCTGGTGTGCAGTTCTTGGTTCTTTGGTCGACTGTTTTCAACATGGTGGATTTCTCATTTTTAAAACAAAAGTATCTTTTTGAAGCATTTGAGAAGAGAAACAATGGATCTTGATTCCAATTTAATCAGGGCTGCCTAGTTTGGAGTTGGACCAGAGTTCACTGAGTGATTTACACGATTGACATCAATGTTAGAGACTCTTAAACCTAATTGGCTGTTTTTGGTGGGCCAAGGTCAATTCTTGCCAATGCCATTAGAGGCAGGCCATTTGTCTCATGCTTTTTTTCAGAAGATAGTGACAGTTTCAGCAAATATGACACAAAGTTAATTTCATTAATGTACCCAAATGTTGCTTTAAGGATCAGTATGTAGGATTTTGTCGCATTTAGGTTGCAGGTGAAACCTTGGATACCTCACCCTGTGAGTGGTTAGTACTTGTCTCCATTGTTTGGACTGGTTAGTTTTAGGCAAGATGAGTGGGACTGGTTGGGGTTAGGGTGAGAATCTCAGAGCCAATCAGAGGCTGAGTATAGCAGAGTACTGTAGGCCATTCCATCACCATCCTAGGCTTTTTTGCTCCCCTCATACCTCCTTCATGGCCATCTGTGGTGGCCTGTGGGTAACATAAAAACACAAAAGGCCCTTTTTAAAGCCAGTGTTTGGTTTGTTGGCTGTAGAAACTGTGTTGGTGTGGAACATGGCGGACTCAGCTGAAGATGCAGATAAGGGCTAAGTCAACGGTAATGAATAGTTTAAAGTGATTATACATGAATAAAAACCTGGTTATGAATATGGTATTCCATTTCTGCCAATAGATTCCCCTTAATACACTGTTCCTTTAAGGCCTGTTTTCTTTTTCCATGCCTGACATAATGTCTCTCTTACCCCTAACTAATGTCTTCCCATCCTCCCTAGTCTTCAAACTTTGGAGTTTGTACTCCTCTGGCTCCTTCCTGAGGTCTGAGAATGAGAACGAAGGCTTTTGTTTGAAATCAGGAGGTCGACTGGAGGTCAAGCCAATAGAGGATCAAAGCATGTGTTCCCAGGCACTGAGAAGGAACCGCTGCCTTTGATCTCCACCTTTCTGTGGACAGGATGGTGAACTGCTGCTCGCTGCTTTGGATCTGTGTTTACTTTACCTCAAGGGTACTTTTCAGGAAGAGAATTTTATATGCTGCGACATTGTGTTAGGAAAGAGCACGAGGATGGGGATTTGGCTAAGTAGAAAGAAATTAGTCAGGCTAACTTCAAAGCTCTGAGATATGAACACTTTGGATTTTCATATTCACTAAACATTGATGATTAGATATTTCAGCCTCTTCAAAATTTGCAAGCATGGGTGATCGGCTCAGATAATTACATAGCTGCATGTGCAATACTTTACAGATGTGATGATTAATAAGAACAACATTCAGAAAAATTAGTTAGTAGACAATTAAATTAAGATGATGAGGTTGAGATATGAAAGTGAAGGACTGTAGCTTGGAGGTATGATTGGTAAGAGCAGCCAAGGACAGCCAGCTCAGGTAATCCGAACCTACATGTTCTCATACCAAGTCGATACATATTGCAGCTTTGCAGTGGACTTCAGCGTCTAAATATTATGTTTTGGGTATCCTTCTGTGTCTGCTCTTTACATTCCGGGATGCCACTGCCTTGATGTCAACAAATGCACATGGTGAGATGATCCTGCACATGGTTATGTGTAGGCAACAACAGCCCATGGCAACCAAAGCCAGGAAGTCATCAAAAGGGCATGGATGGTTAGGTTTAGGCAATAAAGTCACAGATGGTTAGAATTAAGGGAAGACGACATATGGTTAGGTGTAGAAATAAAACATCTCATTAAAACAGGAAGTGAACACCTGAGTCCCGCATCAAAGTCTTGGTTTGCTCGATTCCATCCATCTCCCCTCCCTCCCAACTACAGGCGTCTTCACACTTCTTATATTACATTGTTACCAGCAGCATTTCAGTCTGACGCTGTCCTGCCACGTTTCATGGGCAGGCGAAAATTCCGTATGGCTGCATTCTCAAATGATACTAACCATGTGCATATCGGATAGTACTCTTACACCAAAAGCACTGAAAAAGCAATGCTATTTTACAAGTTTGGAATAAGAACAAGCTGTCTGTACTGTAAAGACTAGACTAGATGGATCTAGAGCTTAAGTAATATGTTGCTAACCTGTTATCTAAAAGTTTACTTTAGCATAATTTATAGATGTAGCTGTCATTGTGATGATACCGTGTTTAATGTATGCAACAAAATTTCACAATTTGGTTTCTTAAGGATTGTTAATGTTCATTCTTCATTTCTTCCACAAATTTAAAAAGTGGATAACAAGTTAGGCTTACTTTCCAACCCCTATATGAGAAGCTATAGTTCACCAGACACTCACTGTTGCAGAAATAGAAATGGAACAATACAACAAGGGATAAGAAGAAGAAATAAGATGTCCTGGTTCATGACTCAGACAGTCTGAATACTTCTTCCCACATTATCCGTCTCTATGTCTTCCCCTGCCCGTCTTCTCCGCGCCTACCAATATAAACTCATAGCTTGTGCAGTTCTCATATGAAGTGCTGTCATTAAACTGCTGCCTTTTCTGTTTGAAAAACATATCTTAGCAAAGATGATGGCTTCATTTTGCCACTGCTGAACTATCATCTAAGATGTGCTGACAAAATTACAGCTCTTGTATTCCCAGCAGTTAGGCATTGAAAACAAAGCTTAGAAATGCTCAAGGCAGATTGTTTCGCACAATTATCTGCTTAGTGAGATGTATTTTAGTTGAAGATCTGTCTTTTTTATTTGAACTTGTTCTCTTGTAGAAAAAAACTGTGTATGCAAAGCAAGAAAATATCTACACTATTCTGTTAACAGTCACCGCTTTACAAAACCACAACTTGAGTGTGCCATCAATTTCTTACTTTGTCTCTCTTTCAGGCTATCATTTAACAGATGCACAAATATTTTGGAGGTGGTATGCAGGGTTAAGAGGTCATCTAATTACTAGGTTTGAAGGTACCTTACCAATCTGAGGTGCCATAGTGTAAGCATTCATAAGGCTTTCGATACCTAAAGCCTAATTTGAGGTGTTACAAGCATGGCCTGCCAACTATTTTCCAGATATTCAGGGATTCTGGTTGTTCAGAACACCATTATACTCTGGAAGACCTCAAGGACGCATGTGTTAAGAGCTCTCGGAGTGAATATGGAAAAGGCATCCCTGTGTTTGGGCTCTAAACAAAGATTACTGCATAAACCTGTTGTCGTAATGATAATGATGCTCGAGTCCAGCGACACTTACTGCCTCTCCTCAAAGGCCGAGATGTCTCTTTACCACAACACTTTGGCACAAAACGTCAACACTGAATATTGGGGATAGACCCATCAGATTTTCCCCATCAGATCCATTGTGTCATTTTATAAATGTCTATTAAGAAGACACATTTAATGCTCCTCTAAATCTGTCTATCTATCTATATGTCTTTATACACCAACTTCTGAGAGAAAGACATCCCTTCAGGACATACATCTTGAATGGTCAGGTAGGTAACACATGTAGTTCTGTGCTGTCTGGATAGTCTTTGGCCATGGCCAAATCCGTCTCAAGCAGTTGCTAATTAACATAACGCTGCTGCTGCTTACATCAGCCAAAAACAGCGTGTCATCTGGACTGCAATTTGTGGTCCATTTTTTATTGCGAACTTTTGAAACGTGTTCTAACAGACATTCAACCCAGGGCGGGTTCAGCTTAACACTGGGTTTGCAATGTGTGTGTGATTAGAAACTAAGCATATGGGAAATTGGTTGTTCAGCACCATGGTAAGATCCTTCTGGGGTTTGGCAAACATTTTCTATGATTTGCTGTTTTCAGAGTGTTTAATTTTGTTTTTGTTTTGTTTTTGTTTGTTTTTTTGCTTTGTTTATTTCTTTTAATTCTTGAAAGTGACCAGTAATTGAGGGCTAACAGAGTTACAGTAGTATATGTGGATGTATTTTCTGCACTAAAACTACTACTGAGGCTAGAGAATAGGCAGGATTCTATGTCAAAAAGGAAAAACATATGGGAATTTATATGAGCCTACATCATTTTCATGTACACAAAATTCATAAAAAGTGACATAAACAGTTTTCACCTAACCCACTGAAACCTGGATAGACCTCTCTTTCCTTGTACTGTGTTCAGGCACCTCTCACAAGTATTTAAACCATTGATCCTGAGCATGCTGGTTGATTTCTGCCTTGAAAACATGGGAAAAAGAAAATAAGCAACTTGGAAAGAAATGTTCAGCAAATTGCAAGATTTAGTAGATTTACAAAATAATTTTTAAAAAAAAGATAAGTGGGAAAAATCCAGAAAACTATATTTATAATTATTATAGCTACATAATCAAAATTATGTGTGTGTGTTTACTTTTCTTTTTCTGTCACAATTTTTGGGAATCTTTTTACTAATTTATTGCTAAATTTTGAGTAATTTCTTCTTAAGTTGTTTGTTGCCTTCTTGCCATGTTTTTGAAAGAAGTCAAGCTAATTTGTTCAGGTTTCAAAGGGTTAAACAAGGAAATGGACATTTTATGTCAGTGGACAACAGGTTTTTGCTTGAGGGCTCACCAGCCACTCTTTGCTTACCACTGGCCTATGGTTTGTCTGTGAAATAGTACTTTGAATGTAACAGCATTAACCTGCTTGTAAAGCTGTACTAGCAATGATACTTGTTATATGTTGTGGCTTTTAGAAGACAGTGCCATGACAATAATTATGAATCATACTGCAATATCAAGAAATGTTCCTGTCATTCCTTTTACCCCCCGTTAGCTTCAATTTGCATATTTCTGACTCTTCAAAAACAATTTGGCAAACAGAGTCAAAATCATCTTTCCCAGTTTTCTCTCTCTGTCATCCAGTCTGTAGTTTTGTCCAACTTTAAAAACTATATCCTGCACTTTTCCTCATCACTTTTCTGCCTCACACAATCAAGCAGAATTTATGATTCAGTTCACTTTGTAACAACTTCATAGACATGAGACTGTTCCCTGTTTCAATCCAAAGTAAGCCAAAGTTTTCTTTCAAGACTTGACTAGCTCATAGAAATTCCTCTTGATGCATTCTGTTCTTCATCTCTTCCCATTGCTACATCTTACCCCTTGGGTGACCTCTTCCTTATCTATTAAATCTTGAGCTTTTTCTGCCTTTGTTTTCACACATTTCACGAGAATACTGGGACTTACTGTGTGATGACTGCATGACTGGTTAAATGCAGTTTTGTGTTTTTTGGCAGGTGTATTTAGGATGGATTTAGTGGATTAAGGATATAAAAAAAGGATTGTTCAGTGCTGTGTGGTTTTTGCACCGTCTGCACTTCTCCATCCCCATTAAGTGGTTCAAGTGTTTCATTAATTTCATGTTTCTCTGGCACAAGACTTTCCAGCAGTCAAACATATCCAAAGTAATATTCCTATAACCATAATCATGCTGTCAGCACACCCCTTATTGTAGTACAATAGAGGACTGAAGTCTGGAGACAGCAGCAGAGGACGCTCTATGTCTTTTCAGCACAGCTTGACCTGAAAATCTTATAACAGAGTGATGCGTGTGATGGTGTATATGGCTAAAAGCTCTCCACGCTTCCACCCCTCCTCCTCAACAGTCTGTAAGAGATTCACACCGACTTCATTTAACATTTGTTTTGCTTGCACCATCAAACTCTGTCACCATCAGGAACTGTGATATTTGAGGAGGAGTTAGACCAGAGCACTACCCCCCTCCCGAACAAGAGCTGGGAGAGGCTTGTTAAATCACTTCTTGTCACGCAAGCCTCCACTTCTTTTTTTTTCTTTTATTATTATTTATTTATGACTAAGTCACTGGAAAGTGAGTTGTTGTCATTGCTGCCTCTGGTGTTTAAACAGCAGCAACCTTTAAAACTATCATGAAACCCTTCACACTGCACGTGTGTATACAGTATTACTGTAGCTACATCCATGTTTCATTTCACGATCAATACAGAACACTGTACAACCTGGCATTCCTTCTATCATTAATTTTTGCATGTTGATATGTTTATAAAACACTGGATGTCCAATCCTTTTTTTTTTCTTTTTTCTTTTTTGCGTCTGCTCTGCATCTGTTTCGTGCATGGTTTCACATTTTGGGCTACACAGGGACAAGAGACCCTCATGGACATGGGCAGATGCTGAAATTTACATCACTTAGACCCTCGCAGGCCCTCATGGAGGCACATGGCCACATGGAAAAGGAAAAGTTCTTGTCCTTGTCCACCAGGCGTTGCTTGGTGAGCAGTTAATTTCAAATCAGGGGTGGAGAGGGGCTAGTACCTGCTCAAGCTCCAAGTCCCTGAGCCAGCAGCTCCACAATGAGCATTAGAAAAGTTAGCTAAGTCCAAATCCGCCAAATTACAGAAGACAGGGGACTGAAGTATTAAGAGTGTGAGTGATGTTTTCAGACACCATCTATCTATGTTACAAATATTCATGTTGGAATATCATTATCACTTTTTAAAAACAAAAGTGTTTGCTAGTCATAGAAAATGGCATTCATAAATTGCAGAGGGTGTTTTTGTTTGTTTTTTTGTTTGTTGTTGTTTTTTAACTTATCTATTGTGTCTGAAACTCACTGGAAACAATTGCCCGAACAGGTGACAGGCAGGGGAGCAGAGATTGTACAGACGAAGGGGAGAGGAAGTGAATTATGAATTACAGAATTCCCACAGAATTAGAGTGTATGTGTGATGGTAGCTGACAACAGGGCTGGGTGACAATCACGACTGCAAACTTCCTTCCCTTTTTTTTGTTTTTGTTTGAAATGCATCTGTGTCCCTTTATACCTGTCTGTGTCCCTTCTCTAAATTCAGATTCTTCGTAGGTCCAAGAATGCAGCAGTTTGTGACTTTCTTAATGAAAAATGGATCTGTCGATCCGTTCAGAGCTGATTCTGGACCCTTTTCAAAAAATCATTTTCTACCAATATCTAGAAATTTGTGGAACATTTTTTTTCTTAATGCCTCTTTCCTATGTTTATGAAAGAAATTACACTAATTTGCTGAGGATTCAAAGGTTTAAATACTTCTGAAAGGCATCTGAAAGCAGCACAAGGAAACTGATGTCACTCCAGGTTTCAGATGGTAGGGAGGGAGCAATAGTAAAATACAACATCAAATTTAAGAGAAATTGCTTTCTATAATAAACTACATTCCTTTAGATAAGTGTACATTATATGCAGGGGCTCAATGATGTCCCGCAATCAGCTTTACTAGACTTAATTCCTGTAATCTAAATCCAGTTTTTGCCACAGAACAGAACCATTAGAGCAAAGATGGTGTTATAATACAGTGCTGCCCATTATATGGTGGCCAATCTAAATGCTACTGAATGAGTGTAATGGAGCAAAAATAAATGCAGTATTCATTTCTGGAAGGTTGGCACAAGAAAATCATTTTTCATATTCAGCTTGTATAATTTTAAGACTTTCTCTTTAATTTTCTGACATTAAGTATATTCCTCTTTGTTGTCCTCTAAACATTTCTCTTCTTATATTATTTTTCTGTATTTCTTTTTCCCTTCTCTTTTGCCACATTTTCTCTGTCATATCTTCTTCCACTCTCACCTCTCTTGTGATCTATTTGTGGAAGGCTATGAGTGTCAACAGTCTGAATGTTTGAACAGTGTGCTTGTGAAAGTCAAGTTACATCCGATACATCCGTGACCCCCTTTTCCCCAGACTTCTCTATAAAGTGAGTATGTAGCTCATGGTATGTATGACCCAGGCTCTGAGGTGTGTAGCAAGTCACTTTAAAACCTTTGCTTTGAAAGTCCCGACGGGGAAGAAGCAAGATGGAGTTGCCAAAGGTATCTGCTCAGAATTAGATGATTTCTGAAGGGAAAACTAAAGAAAAGACCAAAAGGAAGGACACTGAGTTGCAGTCTATGAGCACTTCCTTACCATATTATTTCAATTATGAATAGAGATACCATTCAAAAAGTGTCCATTTTTTTCATACATTGTACATGACCACCAATTCTCCACTCTAATGACAGACAATATCAAAATCTCCTCCCATACAGCATAGTCAAAGTCTCAGTTATATGATCACTGTATCCACATATCAGCATTTTTATTGTATTGGTGATTTCTCTGAGACCGACCTGACAGAATTAAAGTGTGAAGATGAATACACATGAAAAAAGCAGAGTATGGGAGGTGTTGTGGAGGAGTAAAGTGGCAGATCATGTGGCACCAGAAATAGCTGTCGGTGACACTGTTGGAGCAAAGCCTGTAGCAACAGAAGATTAGAGGGCAGCTGTGGAGTAGCTCTCATACAGGTCACCTGGATTAAGTTACATTTATAGTCACATATTTTGATTAAATGTTTCAAAATATACGTTTTCTCTGAAACATCCCCCCCTTATTTTTCACTGCACAGACTTCTGTGGAACACAACATTTTAACAATTCACAACACAACTGCAATGAACAGACCTCATCTTTTTTTTTTATTTTTAGTTATTTTTATAGTCATTATGTATTTGCAAAAGTACTAATAGAATAATACAATTAACAAGACAAATTGTAATGGGGAGACAAAATAAAACTTTTATGGACATCTCACTGGACAAAAACTAAAATACTGCAGTTAGTTTGATGTATATACATGCAGCATTGCTATATTAATGCTATACGTCATTATTTTTTACAGCTCATCATATTATTCATCTCAACCTATGAACAGCTTTGCTAATTTAAGAAAATGATTGTGGAAATGAATCAACAAAGGGAATCCATACCAACTTCTCTACAAATATGATTATTAAGTTATTCTTCAGGTTCACAGTGACAATGTTTGAATGTACCAAACCACAAATATGCAGCAAAGGCAGACAGGTCTGGAGATTGAAAGCATTTTATTGGATCCTTTCAGGGTTACATAATTAATCTATATAGATTATAGATTAGGTTATAAATAAACAATGATGTTAAAGCTGCGAGTCAAAGATTCAGTTTAGGTCTGCAATCAGCGTTTGGTGGCTGAGTAGGAGGAACCAGCCCAATTTTGATTAGTAGTCTAATTAATGTTCACAGTCTGTGACCACAAAATTAAAAAGTGATCCAAGTAGCGTCAGCTATAAAGAGATATAAAATGATATAGCTATGTTATGAAGTAGGCAGATGTAGACTAAATTGACCTTTCTTTTATTTATTTATTTATATTTTTGTTTATCATTATCATTATTATATTTTTTTATTGTATACTTTTAATTGTGGTAATAATGACATATTTTCTAGTTTTGCTGAGATGTTTTGGTATAATCTGATAAGCAGTTAATATTACATGAACTATTTCTCTTAACAATAGGGAAATATTACATTGACCCAATCTAATCAGCTGGATTTATTAAAGACGTGTCTTCATACAGAAAAAATGTCTTAGTCTGCTTGCTTTTAAATTATGAATTAAAATTATGGTTATTATTATGTTTAATATTTGTCATTTAGAAATATCAATCATACTACAAGGGTGGGCATTGATCAAACCAGACTTTGTATGTTTTTTTGTTATTTTTTTCACCAGTTTCATACTTTTCTGCCCTTCTGCACACATCTGTCTCTGTCTGCATGTGAGAGACTGAGTTGGAAGTGCAAATTATCCTCTCAGCATGCCCTTGCCCTTGTAGCCCTGTTTTGATTCCTCTGACTCTTTTCCCTTCCTTCTCCTTTCCTCCCTCTTCCTCCATTTAATTTCCCACTTCACAGTGTCCTAGACAGGTTCTGTCTTTATCACAGGCACCATTTAATCTGCTATGGAAAATACATTGTACACAATCGGGGGGCCCTAATTGATTTATACAATGTAATTACTCCATTCTCGATCGTCTCATAAACGACAAACCTGGTCCCAGAGCCACTAATTAGAAGGGAACAGGATTTGCAGCTAATATAATTCATTATTTCCAAATTAGAGCCAGAGAAGTTGTCACAATATAATGATCAGGCAAATGAACGCTGTTGTTTTCTGCTGTTGGGCCCCTTGTTTTGTTCTGAAAGAATGCAGAGTGCTGGTCACAGTGTTTGCCTCTCGAGCTGTGGCACTGCTGGGTCCCCTGGGTCATGCTCTTTTGGCATGCTCGCAAGTGAAAACAGGGACACGGTTCTTCCTTTTTTCAATTTATTTGGGATGATTCTGCTTAACATATGATTTACTCTTTGGGCAACTACTTTTTGCTTCAGGGTATCACTACCCGCTGCTTCAATAACGAATGATTAGGCCCCTTTTTCATTAAAATTTGTATTTGTAATTGTTACTCTAATGTCAATTTCAGTCTATCATGACCATACTAAATTCAAAGTCCACAATGTCTAAAATGAGTCCAACTGCTGATGTGTTGGGTTCTTTGCAAAATTCACTGTAATACCATCTATTGCAGGAGCTGTTGCCCAATAAGCAAGCTACTGTAGGCTGTTGTTGTTCTTTTTGTTTATTCAAAAAGGAAGAAACCAGCAAGGCGTATCCATCCACCTGAGAAGTAGTGTATGGAAGCTTTTTGAATATTTGTGCTATTAAAATGGGCTATTAGATTGTGGATTAAAGTCAGGCTACCTGCTGACTGCAAATGCGTCACAGTACAGTCCTGCATCACGTCAAGTATTCGTGGGTACCCAGCCAGTGACATGCACAAAAACACCCCATAGTATTTTGTATAATTTAACTTCTGGGTTTGATCATCAATAAATAAATAATAATAAATAAATTAAAAAAAAATTAAAAAAAGAAAAGAAAAGAAACGAAAAAGAAAGGGTGTTGGGTGATAAAATATCAATAGTAATAATTTAATTTAATGTTTGAAATTTTTAATCCTCTGACTGCTGATTAACATGTGTCAGCTCTCTGCTGGCTGGAATATGAGAGCTGCATTATTCAGATGCATTACTACAGGCAAGTTAACTATGATGATGTGCTGCTTCATATTATGTGAATAAGCAAAAAATAATGTAATAACAATAATAATAGAAAAGAATGATTATAATTAAATAGTTTTAATGATAACATGTATTATCTTTATATATATTATCTTTATATATATATATATATATATATATAGAGAGAGAGAGAGAGAGAGACAAGTGATCTTAGTCATTGAAGTTTGCTTCATTTGGATTAAGACTTTCGTTATTTTATCAGTAATGACAATTAGATTGTACTTAGAGGTTATTTCCTTAGCATTTGTGCTATTACATTTTAATATTGATTAATCCGTCAATAAATACAATCCCATTGGGTGTAAACAGTTAAAACAGCTTGTTCAAGGATAGAAATACAGGCTTACGATGAACATTTTGGCATCTGTGGCTTTAGTGTTAAAGCTCCAGTATGTTTATTGCATACTGACTTTATTATCTCATTCATGTTAGAAATTAATTTGTTGGACTCATTTAAAGCACTGTTTAAGACAGCTGGCATGGATCGGCACATCTAAATGCACTTGCATTACTTCATGTGAAACTAAAGTGTAATGCACTGAAAACATGTCCCCAAATGGCCCATTAATTTTAAGTCTCACTTGGTCACCAATAAATCAGGAAACCGTTTACAGCTAGATTTGAAGTGAAGTTTACAAAAATGTCACAGAGGGTGTATGCTTATGCCAGGTGAATCAGTTATCAAAGCAATTTTATAACATAAAAGCTGCAGACTTGAATTCCCAGACAAGTAGAGAGAGAAAAATGTTATTCTTGAGGTGTCCTTGAACAAGGCGCATAACCCCCGACTGTTACAGCTGGATGCTCAACAGCAGCAGGTTGCGGTTATTCTGGGTGAGAATGAATGTAACAGCATGAATGCAATCTTGTTGCAAAAAAGTCTGCATGCTCACTCAACCATCTCTGGATAAGGAGGATAGTTGTAATATTCAATAATTGTGCATATTCAAAGATGCATGTGTTTTTTTTGGGTGCATGCAGAAATATGTATATATGTGTATCACTCACCAGTGTACATACATACATGTGTGAAGGTGCTTGTGTGTGTGTGTGTGTGTGTGTGTGTGTGTGTGTGTGTGTGTGTGTGTGTACGCATGAATGTGCGAGACAGAGAAAACTAATTCATTTGATTCCTGATGTTTGGGCTATTAGAACAAACCGCCATGGGGGTGTGGCTGTCAACACTCATTAGTGCTGCTGTCACCGTCACCACTCCAATAATTACTGCCACTGTAAACCCACCAGCGTCACTCCACTCAGCACGTAGCTACCTGAGATAGCATTAGCTCAGTTCTGTACAGCCACTTGGGCTTGTCAATTAGCGTGAGTCACAACAGATTTATTTGCACGCGAATGTCCTTTTTTAATGTCCTGTTGAGAGACGCGGCTATTTCACAGAGGTATGGGGTCGTCAGATGTCTTGATGTTCTTTCATTTTCCTGTCAGCTTCAATGAATGTGCACGTCGGTCGATGTGCAGTGTGGACTCCTTATTGTGTGTACAACAATACAAGTTGAATACAGGAATTTAGAATGGCATAACATTTGAGGGGCTATTTGTACTTTTTGTAACCACACCTGGCTTTGACATTAAGGTTCAATTATGGGTTTGTGTTTTGCAGATACGTATTGTGTTTCTAGTTATTTGTTTTCATGCTGAGAAGTCAAGTAGTCTCTGTCAATGCTGTATCTTGTTGGCAATCTATTATAACATTACCACTGTTGTGTTTTATCCCCAGGGACAGCCCTAGACATCTGGGGGCTCTGAGATGATGTAGTTTAGGCAACAGACCCGCACTTTGTCGCGGGAGTCCCCTGGCCACTTCCAGTTTGAATGTGTATGGTTCGTCTTGGGCCTTTTACTCAATCTGGCTATAGTTTAATGCATGTTTTAGTGTTATGTTCTCACTGGAAAGGGCTGAATCTCACCTGTCTGATGAAGGATATGATACACCTCGAACGACATGATGCACAAGGGCACCAAATGGTGAAGATACATTTCTTGTGCTGCTTTATCTAGATGGATACATTTTGTCAAAGTCTGTGTCTTTTTAAGACTCCTTTAAATTGCCTTTATTAGTTATTCTGTATTTATTTTTCACTTGGCTGGCTTATTGTTATCAAGTGTTATATATATATATATATATATATATATAAATATATATATATATCTAAATATATCATGTTTTCTTGGTTTTTGGGTTTCATTTAACTGGGTAATTCTCCTCCTGTGTTCCTGTGCTGCCTTTCCCTTATTTGCCCATCTATACACCTGTCCTGCATCAGCCTCATTAGTCCTTCCCTGCAACTCAGTTTTTCTCAGCCAATCAGCTCCCTGCCTGCTCTTCTGTCTCATCACCTAATTCTCCTCACCTGAGCCTCTCAGCCTTTTTCTCCACCTGCACTTCATCCTCTCATCAGACTAGCTTGTATTTAAGTCATTGTTTTCACACCAGTCTTCTTTGGATCCTTGGTTTGTTTGTGTGATGTGAAGTTACTTTTTCCTTGGAATAAAGAGTGATATTTTTAAGTTCCTTTTGCCTGCTGTCTCCCGTATTTGGGTCCACCTTTTCCAGATCCCATGACACAAGCTATTTAACCGTTGAAACCTATGCACATTGGTTTGATTTCTTTTGAAAACATGAAAAAAGGCAGTGAGTAAATTGGCAAGAAATCTCCAGCAATTGCAAGAAATTTGTAAAATGTGACAAGTAAATGACTTGAAATGTTGTTTAAAAAAAAGGGGAAAATTAACAATTTCAAGAGAAAAAATGTCCAGAAAACAATATCTAATTAAAATAGCTATATATTCAAAATTATGAAAGAAAACAAAATATTACATTTATATATATTTTATTTGATTTTATTAATTTCCTACTAATTTTTTAAGACCATGTCTTGTGAGGTTGCTCATTGCTTTCTATCTGATGTTTTTGAAAGAAGTCAAACCACTTTGCTCAGGTTTTAAAGGATTAAATGGAGACAGAGTGAGCACTGTTTAACAAACTTGTTAAGGTTTCCCAAAAGTAGCAAGTAAAACATAATCATTTTCATATTGTTAGTATTTGCTGAAATCGGCTTCACTGATTCTGGGCTCATACTGCCTGGTGATCCAACATATCCTCTTCTTAAAAATGTAAGCATAGCACAACAATATTATTTCCCCAGATTTACTTTTATACATTTTCAAATAAAAATATATTTTATGCTATGGCTTGGCTGAATACTCGATGATTATTATTTATACCAGGACACAAACAAGTTGTTGCAGTTGTTTATTGTGCTTTTCTTGTTTAGTGTTTCAGTGAAATAAAAGATATTTGATGTAATAACATAAGAATTTTTTTTTTTTTTTTTTTAAATAATGTGGTTTGTAAGCATAACAATACAGAATACGTCAGACTTTTCTGGTTACTGCACAGTATCTTAATAGCATAATCCATTTGCAAGTTGTTGTCAGCCATTTTTATAACAATTCTAATGCATTTTTGTTCACATTTTAAACATATTTATTAGTCCTTGTGTTTAGATAACAAGTGTCATCATACTGCAAATTTGTCTGAGAAGGAGACAGAACAGAGTCAGCCAACAGGAACTTTTAATTTTGGTCTCATTTTGATCCCTTCTGTTTATATGTACTTAAATAGACAAAGGACCTTGTCAGAAAGTGATCTGAATGTATTACCTCGCCACATGGATCCTTTTAGCCATTTCTGCCAACTCATGTCTGATACTCTCCCTTAGTCCTTTTGCAGCCCCAATACAGGATGGTGTTTTTTGCCTTTATTATTGCTACTCTGAGGTCATTATAATCCATTCAGGTTTAAATCGGCCACATAACAAATTATGTATGTATGTTTCTTATTGTTTACATAAAGTAGGAGACAGCATTTGACTTTGGCAAAGCTGTGTGGGTCTTGTTTACCCAGTTATTGTTTTGCAAGGCATGCACAGAACACATTTAGTTTTTGTAATTTGACATTTCTAATATGCATGTTCTCAATTGTTATGGAATAATTGGTTGGCTGTAATGTGCTGGATGCTGGGTGCTCTAACTAAAATGCACCCTGAATACCAATGCAGCATTCCCAGCATGGAGAAACATGCAGACATATTGTGGCTGTCAGGTGCAAAACATTAGGATTTCAAGAAAAATGAAATATATTTACAGGAAGACAAAATGCTTTCATTAGACTAGTACGTACTGCTATTTGCCTGTTATTGAAAATAAGATGTGGATTAGTCGGTGTTGCCAAGGGCTGATGGAGTTCGTTCTGTTAAACAGTACAATTAATACTTGTGTTAATGCAGAAATTTCATGTAGTATCACTAGCATTTAAAACTGTTAATTATTGGTAGAAGTGAAAATGTAACTTCTCCTGAACAGTGGCCTCTGTATTGATAGTTTAAGTGGCATTTCTCTGTGATGCCAAAGACTATCCAACACACTCTCATTCCAAGTTGTCACATATTGCCGATTTATCAGTGAACTTCAGCGTCTACATATTATGCTCTAGGTACCCCTCTGTGTCTGCTGTTGTCGTTCTGGAATGCCACGCAATGTCAGCAAAGCATATTGTTATGTTAAGGTTACAAAAACACAGCAAACAATGCCAAGATGTCAACCAAAGCACATGGTTAGGATTAGGCTACAAAAACATGAGTGGTTAGATTTAGGCAACAGAAGCATGTGGTTAGGTTTAGAAACAAACATCATGGTTTGGCTTCACATTCAGATGAAAAGGGAACACTGACCTCCCGGGTGAAAGTCTGGGGTCTGGCAAATCCATTCACCACCCCTCTGACCAGCTCTATAGGCACCCTTGCACTCCTCCTTATATTGCGTCATTAACGGCAGCATTTCAACCTGACGCTATCCGGTGGCGTATCATATAGCCGCGACAAGTTCTGTCCAGCTGCACTGACATCGCCCGTCAACATATCATACAGCCGTGCCAGGCGCCGTCCAACCGACCAGCAGTGTATCATAGCACAGGTTCCATTTGACTGCATTACAAATTGATGCTGCCCCATTGTGTAGCATATAGCCGAGAAAGGTTACTTTTGTTGTCAGTATCTTATGCTGAGATCACCGACGAAGCGATGGCATATGACAGCTTTAGAATGAGAACTGTCCATGTCAACGACTGTATTAAGTATCATTAACGCTTCAGGCTATTCGATCAAGAGTAAGTGGAAAGAGACCAAAAATATGTGTCTGTAGCCAGTTATTTTGTGTTTACTACCTGCCCAAAAAGGCCCCTCTGGGTGTACTGAATCAGCATGGGTGGGTTTTTTTTCTTTCAACTTAAATTTGGTTTTTCTTTTCTCTGAGAAAGAATGTGCTCTTTCTTTACCAAAAAGTTACAAAGGCGTGCTTTCAGTTCCACTAGATATGCCATGACATTGGGAGCAAGACAGAGAGTGAGAGGAAAAGGGAGAGAAAGTGAGTGAGTGCTCAAGGTAAAACAGGCCAGCAAGGCTAGAAGAGGAGAACCAAGGAGAGGTCGATCCAGGGTCGGTGAAGGCCCGGCGGCCATGGATCCTTCTCTAGGAGGACAGACACTGATAAGGCCCAGGTAGCTCATACAGTGCTGAGGTTTAAGAGGGCACCAAGATAACAGCCTGCTGATAGGACCAACCAACGCAGCTGGACTGCAGATAAGAGGCAAGGACTTGTTGCCCTCAACAGGAACAAGACTTCTAATTTGTACAGGACTTGCACTGGTATTCTGCCATGCCAGCATTACTGTCTCTGGTGTATTCGACGGTATAAAACCCTAAATACACACCAGCAGGCTGAGTTGTTTCTGTGCTCACCTCAATACAGTCAAATATTGTAATGCTTTTCTTTTCTTTTGTTTGTGTATTTTGCAGTCATCCATACATTTAGACTTAATTTTTGTAGACTATTGTTTTGTATTTGTTTGTTTGTTGTTTTCATCTAATTGCTATTATATCATGTCTTGTCAAATTTTGTTTCTGTTTCTACTAAATATCAAAATCTTCAATTTCTTGGAATACTAATGCATTTCTAAAATTAATTTTATTATATTGACGGGTGTATAGTGATTACTCTGTTTAAACAGGACATGTTTTTGGTAACCCTAAATGTTGAGCTTTCATTTGTAGTCTGTTTGAAGCCTGAGTACTAAGGAAATACATTTAAGCAGGGTTTTTTTTTTTCTTGCAGTCAGAGTGGAGAGCATTTCTTACTAAGTTGCTCATTGCCTTTTTTCCCACTGTTTTGTAAGAAATTGCACCAATATGCCCTTGGTTCAAAGGTTTAAAAGGTATCTAAAAGCAGCACAAGAAAAGTGATGTTGCTCCAGGTTTCAAAGGGTTAACTAAACCGATACTTTATTTAAAATTTCTCTCCCAACTATTTTAGTTTTGTCCCTCTGTGTGCTTAGTTTGAAGAGTTTCCTGTGTCCAATAGTGACATTAAGAGACACACAAATGGTTTTGGGAATTAAAGATTATAATAATTTTGTCAGAATTGTTTCAGATAAACTGGCATTGGTATCGGCCTTTAAAAACCCATATCAGTCATATCAGTCACCACCTAATTTCTGCTGCTCTAATGTTATGTGTATTATTTATGACACACAGCTGTCTGTGGCGTACACCTCTACCCAGAGGCGTGATGAACCTGAGCTGTGCTCTTTTACCTTTCTCTTTTATCGTGCATCAGCTGAAACACAGAAGTCAGACCTCCAAATAGAGCCCCAAGGACAAAAGACATTAGGTAGGAAATGTTTCATTTTGGAAAGAAGCACACTCATTCTCTGATCTCTCCCGTTTAGCATTCGTCTCACTCTGCGTGCTCCTCCTACAAGCTGTGCTCCTGTTGTTTGAAGTTAACCCAGGCTACCGACCGCCTTGTTAGCTTAATAGTTTGGATATGCAATCTAGGAGTGATTTATCACCAGCCACTGAAACAGCCTCCCCACGTAATCGTGGCTTTTGTTGTTTTATTTATTTATTTTTTTTCTTTCATGACAAATTGCAGCAAGTGGTGTGCATTCAACTCATTCAACACCCAACTCAAAGTGCATTTGGAGTCACTGCACTTGTCTTACACGCTATAGGCTCTTTCCATTGTGAGATAAACTTCTGTTTTTACTCGACTCAGGGTCAGTTAAAAATGGCACATTTACACATCGGATAAAAGAAATGAGCTGCAATAATTAATTCGCCCATATTCTAAAAATGAACACATCAAAGAGAAAATACATCTATATCTATGGCCTGAGAAAGCTGCAATAATACTTGTGAACATGAGCTAATCTCTCAAAGCCGGAAACCAGACCAAACCAAACTTGTGATGTCATCTGGTAAGTCTGAAGCTGCTATATAAACAACAAATGTAAAACTGTGGACCCACAGAGAGCATGATTTCTTCTTTGATACCCACATGAGCTTATTTTCTTATGTAGTGTCCTCACTTATGACACAGGAAATGTACTTGTATACTCCTGGGTGCCTTCTGTGGTGTCTAGAACGTTTTTCCCAATGTGTTGTCTATGAAACAGCTACAGTTTTTATACCCTATGACATCGCAAATTTCAGTTTTGGCACTCTAGTTTTTGGATTTGAGTGAGTGTTGTTCATTTCTACCAATATTTTTGAACTGTCTTTGACCATACCCACCAAGAATGAGGCGTCATTGGACTTTTTTGGGGGGGTGAAACTGGTCAGCCTGTCATGGCATTTATTCAGCCCCACAATAGTTTTTGAAAATGTTGTTGTTTTTAGTCCTTCTGATTTTCTCAGAATTAAGCCCAAGATGGACTGTATATGTCTGTTTCAGACCACATACAGCCATGGAAATTAGATTACAATTGCAGCAACCAAGCAAACATTTTGACCTTGAAAGACCATTGTTTGAACATCTGATTACATCCCACTATGGTTTTATATATATATATATATATATATATATATATATATATATATATATTCAACAACCTGAAACAACCCTTTTACTTTTCAACTAAATTGCCTCCTTAAAATTATAGGGTTCCATGTTTTTTCCATTCCAGTAGCAAAAATGACATGAACTTTTTTCTAAATCAAAAAGTCCAAAAATGCATATAACTTATATAACACTTATATAAACTAAGAATATATGAATAACTCTATTTTTATATTAATGTCAGATAGAACCTTATATTGCTAATTTGATAAAATCTTAGTGTTGTTGAGACTCCTGCAAAGTTGTCTTTTCAATATCTTTTCTATAATGTTTTGCTTGGTGGGTAGGGATAATGTATGAATGGTGAAAATAGGTGTAGATCCCTTAAAGAATCGGGGCTCAAATATATGTGTGTATCTTTATATATTGACTTTTTAAGAGCATAAGATTATGCAGTTGAAGTGGGAAGCTCCCTGTGAGAACTGAACTGAGCATGATGCTGGAGGTTATCATTACGGTATATAAATATATATGTGTGTGTGTCTCGTGTACACATGTCTGTATAGCGGAGGCCATTATGTATTTACGAGAGATGAATAATGTACAATAAAGAATAGTTTTACAGGACTGGTTAGATCTGCTCCATAATTTACTGTAGGCAAAGGTGTTCAGGGAGGCCAGTCACGCAATGGGCAAAGTATTCAACACTGTTCCATTTAGTCGTCCAACTTCTGATACAAAGTTAACTCTCTGACTTCACTAGATTGCCATTCGTGCTGTGGCAGGACATTATTAAAGTGTCTTATTAAACTGTCTCATGTGTTTATCTGGACTTCCGCTGATGTTTCACAGCACTGTCTGGTGGGGATCTACATGATTGTTTATCTGCAGAAGAATAAATGAAAATTATATGTATTCTATTTTATGATCAGGTTCTTTGTAAGTTGCCAATGAAGTCCTGAGATAGTGATGGCATATGAGTGACTGGAAACGTTGGTAACTTCTTTTTGTCCATTTATGTTTTAAAATAGATGCATATACAGTTTATTATAGTTAATATAAAAAACAGATATCATGTGCATCTACACGTCTGCTGCATTGACTGCACCACTTTACTTTCCAATTGCGACTGGTCTATTTATCTTACATACCCTTGCTTAATTGAATTTTCAGTAAAACTCCTGCAGGACCTCCATGTCCAGTCATCCAGCCATCCAGCCCCCATCCGTTTATCCTTACATATTTGTACACACATCACACACAACGCTCCTTATGTCGAACTATCCAGGGGTGGCAGCTTATTCATCAATCATAGTGAGAATGAGAAACACCAAGACAGATGAAGATTTGAGTCTGTGTGTGCATGTTTCTGAAGTATGTGTGTGTATTTGCTTGTACACTGATTGCGCGTGTGTTAGGCCAGACTCCTGCTACTTCAGCTCTGTCAGGCTTCTCCCTCTGTTCTCTCCATGCCTCCACCCCTGCTGTTTATGCACAGGGAACAACTGGGGGTGGCGAGGAACTGGTATCAATAAGGCTACAAACCCCTGTGGATATGTCCCATACGCTCCATTATTGATGACTACGTGCTCCCCCTTTCACCAGTGCAAGGTGTCTGGGTACAAATTCAGGTAGCAAGAACTTTTAGGAGTTGTTGTCACACTGCAAAACATGACAAGTAAAATTGGCTCAGGAACTGATTGCCTTGAAAAAAGAAAGTAAATATAACCTAAATTTATGTTTACTTTATATCTAATTGTTACATTTACTTGAAACTATAGCTCTATTTACTAAATTTTGTGAATTTGTTGGAACCTTAATATAATGATTAAATTACCTTGTTCTCTGCAAACCAGGTTAGTCTGATCTAACTTGATCATGGACAAGAAGATTTAGATTTAAATTTAGGAGATGTGCAAGTCGTGTTTTGTTGACATGTTTAGGAATATACAAATACGATTGACGAGTTTGCAACCACAGCAGAATACAGATATAAAAGCACAGTCAAATTTGTTTACTGAAGTTGCTAAAGCTTGAAATATATATATATATATATATATATATATATTATATATATATGTTGTGTGTATATATATATATATATATATATATATATATATATATATTAATGAAGCTGCAATGTATAAGTTGCAACAACTTCACAAAATTAAGGAAATGTAACCACATTTTTAGTAAACTTAACAATTAGATATAATGTAAACAGAAATAAAGAGGTATGTTTACTTACATTTTTCAAATCTATTGGTTTCCTAGATTTTTTAAAAAGTAAAATCAACTTGTCAGATTTTACAGTGCATCATGTATGAATGAATGGAGAGGATGCATTCATTTGATAGCCTTAAGGAATCATTTGCACAAAGATGGTGGGTTTGGCAGATGTTTTGTGCAACCGTCTCATTTCATGCCACGTTGCGTTTTTATCTGGAGGTTTGTTTTGATTTCTTCAAATCAAATCAGAGAAAGCAACAAAATCAAAAATAACTTCATGTACAACATCTGATTCCCCAATGTGCACCAAAAAGACAATGAAATGTTCTGTTTTATTTAAATTTTACAGTGTCTGCCTCTGATGTACAGTATTCTGGATTTGATTACTGATGTTCCTTGTCAATAGGGAGCCATACAGGAGCATAATGGTTTACGGGAATGCGAGCCCAATAATTCAATGTTTTTTTTTTATATTGGAACAACTCAGCTGGGAGCCATGTAAAAAAGCCTCTGGGTGCAATCTGTCTCGATTACTGGCCAGACACCTCCTTGTGTGCTATCTTGAAGCAATTAGAGCGCACTTAAACATCCTCAGTCTGAATCATTTGCTCGCCTCCCCTGAACGTTGTTTCTATCATTTTTCCCCAGTTTGTCTCAAACGTTCTTTATCTTCCCTGATTTCTCTCTTCTTCTTTTTCTCACATCTGTCATGCTGAACTCTATTTATCCATTACTTTTGCCAGCTCTCTCACACTATGTCCCGCTCTCTCCTGAGTCACCTTCACTCCTCCTCCTCCTCCTACTCTGCTGTGTTTTATGGCTAAAAGCTGTTATTCCGCTCGGCTGAAGCCCGACTCCTCTCTGTAATATTTCATTCATCAGAACAATTAAAGCGGAACATTGGTTTCCAGGGTGATAATTAGGGTTTGATGAGTGAACCTGAACGCCACCAGGACAAGACAGCTTGATTACTCTCATTTGCCGGTCTCTGTGCTATTCCAGGGTTATTATCCATTGTCTTGTCAAGCAAATAGAGGAAGAAAACAGCCATGAAATGGAGAGAGGTGAGACCTAGAGAGACAGATAGAAATAGAAGTGTGGAGGTAGAAAGAGTCATGGGAGAGTTTGTTGGAGATGAGTGGCTTGTAATAGGAGCAGGTCTTTTGGATAGCGATACACCACATTAAATCCGTCTCCTGCTGCTTTTCAGTAAAACATCCATGGCTTCTCTAACCCTGTGTCCAACACCGGGAAACTTCCTCCCAAATTTTTGCACATATGTAAAAATTCTATTCTCTGTTTTACTCTGTTTGTATTCATAATTAGACTTTTTTTAAGCCCACACAAGAATTTTATTCATGAGACAGGTCACCTCCAAACTGATTGAGAAGGCAGAAGGGATTTTTGCACCAGATTAAATACTTATGTGAGATCTAATACAAAGTTCTTTATTTATTAGGGAAACCCAAGAAGAAGAAAATAATAAAAATGTGCACCTTATATGGTTATATGGCTCCCCGCACCTCCCGCATCCATGTTTGTGAAAACAAGATGGCCTCACTCTTAAGTCGGTGATGGTCGTCAACCCTATGACGTTTATATATATATATATATATATATATATATATATATATAGATAGAGAGAGAGAGAGAGAGAGAGAGAGAGAGATCAGGTAGAATACCAGAATACCAAAAAACACCCTTACATAACATATGCTAATGCTGTTTCCAAGGCTCTTATTTTGACTATTCACGGATATTGTAACCTACGCAGCAATGTGTCAGTGTGACATACAAATCAGCACAGATATTCCCGGTAATGTTGTGATTCAGTATTACAGCTGCTGACTAATTTGGCCATAAAGAGTGCTTGTTGTAGCAAATAATTCAAATTAGAGTCAAGCATGCATGGATTAACAGACTTTGGCATTGTTTGATATCCTTCAACATGACTGTGTTGTTCTGCACCACTTCAAATCACACATATTTGTTTCAATAGCAAAGTTGTGAAGGCTACTTTTAGTATGAGGGGGCATGGTGGTACACATGCATGCCCCACCATGCATACATTTGTGTGGTAATTAATTTAATTATTTATTCCTGGTCAATGAGCTCATTATATCCTCTTAGAAGTAACAACCAATCAATTATTCTGACATTACCTATTCAAGGTTGTGACCTGGGAGGATCAACCAATGAAAGAGCCGCTTAATCTCGACCCCCTGAATGTCAAGTAGCACTGTGTGTTTGTCGATATGTGTTTGGTGTGTTTTCTGGTGTTCACTTTATGCATGTAAATGTAAACTAAGGTATGCATAGGTCAACACAAAAACTTACAAGAGTGAAGGTTTTATGTATACTGGATTGTGTTTGTGTGTGTGTGTGTGTGTGTGTGTGTGTGTGTGCGTGCATCTGCTGTGATGGTGAATGTAGAACTATAGTATGAGTGACCCAAATGCTCAAGAAGTTTGCATGAGCTCGACAGGTAAACAGCTGTCAGCCTTTTTTTCCGGATGTAAATGTTGTTGACCTTCTGGAATAGCTCTTTCTCACAGCGTGTAGCACTAGAATAATAGCCGTGTGATGTTTGAAGCTCGAGCTGACCTCTCAGTGTGCACACAAAACAGCTTTCCCACCAAGTGGAAGTAAATTGCTTCCAGTCCTTCTTCGCTCTTCTGTTTTTTTAGGGCAGCTGAGTGACATTTCATGGGGCCGTGGCACTTACATCTCAATAGTAATCACTTCAAACTTGTGACGCTCCATTTGCTTAACGATTAAGCACAGAGAGGAGGCTGAAAGAATTTTGCTGCTAATTCGATGCTTTAATGAGCCTGGTAATTAGAGCTAAATGTTAGTGAACAGTAGGTACTGCAGTACAGAGCCCAAGCAGGGGTTTTTGAGCTAAACCCAATGGGACAGGACGTCTCTGAACAGCAATGGTGCCATGAGATAAACACGAACAGCACGGAACTCTAGCAATAACATGTTGTGAATGCTCTTTCTGATAACCAAAAATAACCAACAAAAGTCACACCTAAAATAGACACGGGTGATGGGAGTGAAACATTTTCTGTAATCAGTAAGATATTTGCAGCGAAGCACACCAGAATGAAAAGGAAAGACAAACATACTATCCAAAGAGAAAACATACATTTTGTACCCCTCATCATCTGCAGTATGCATACAATGTATGGATATAGCTTTTGTGGAACCAGCTATTGGTTTTTTCACTGCAGTTTTGAAGCCCCGAGTTCAGCATTTTGGCTGTTGCTGTCTCTCAGTTGGCCGGCCAAACAAGCACTCCGCCCTTAAGTCTTTAACACCTGGATCATTTTTTGTGCTGCATTTAGAATCCTTTCATTAGCACTTAAAACTCCTGAGAAAGCTGGTTCGAAAAAAATACATAGTTAAATGGTATATGGGCTGCACTTGTATAGCGATTTCATAGTCTTCCCAAAGCACTTTGACACTACATGTCACATCCTGCTACTTAGTAACTATCATACGCACTTACACTTCAAGGATGCAGTATGAGGAGCATTTTGGGGTTCAGTAACTTGTCTAAGGATAATTCAACATGTTGACTGGAGGAGCAGGGGATCGAAAAGCTGACCTTTCAAGAGGATGACTCGCTCTACCTCTGAGAGTGAAAATTTCTGAACATAATAAGCAACTTGGCAAGAAATGTCTCGCAAACTGCCAAACATTGAAAGGTGCCAAGGAAATTAGGCCTATCTGAAAATTAGCTGTCCAAATAACTATATATATAATTCTGTTAATATCAGATTTAAAATTATGTTACAGAAAATAGAAAAAAAAAAGGATTTAATTTTTTGGGCAATTTCTTGAGGTCAATTTCTTGCGTTTTTCTTGCGTTTTGAGGCTGTTTCTTGTTAAGGTGCTTGTTGCCCTCTTCCTATGTTTTTAAAAAGATGAAGAACATGTTTATTTTTACTTTGAAGTTGAGCATTTTAGCATGGGTGTTTATGGAGAATGAAACACTTTTGGAGCCAGCCTAAATTGGCCATTCGAGGGACTGCAGTTTTTGGTAATTCTGCTTTGGCTTGATTTTTTTCACCACCAAGGGTGACACATGACATTATCAAACAATGCTTTCAGTCTAGTTACAGAATCATTAATCTATTTAATGTATGCAACATTCAGAGCATATCTATGGGGATAACCTACACATGGCACTCAACATGGAGGTGGCTGAACCATTTAGTAGCTAACAGTGCTGTGTCAATGAACAACGTTAACAATGATAACAGTGCTGACAGAGCTGATATTGTTACCTAAGTTGGAAATCTGATGATAGGCACTACACTTCATCAGCAGTAACCGCTGTATTAGTGAAGTATGTCAGCGATTAGTTGGCCAATGGAATAAACTCACAGGGACTAGGCTACCACAACATTTCAAAGACCATCTCGGATTACACAACACACAGTTTTCGCTTCCCAGGATGTCATTAATCAACTATATCTTTACATTTAAAAAATGGTTTGCTGCTATATTATTGTTCTGAATGTCACATACAGCTCCTTTGAATTTCTGGACTTGAACAAATTGCACTTTTTTTTTAAATCTTAAAATCGAATAAAATTCAAATTGATCTTTAAATGTAATTATACTAAAAATGGGTCTCCGGGTGAGCAGGCAAGGAGGGGAAGAGTGGGAAAGTGGTAGAGAAAAAAAAAAGTAGGAAGAGAAAGAGAAAAACTGGTGTATGGGGTGGAGGGCTGATGTGGGGTGAGGATGCAGCCTCTCTGTGTGTATGCCAGAGAGAAAGAGAAGGAGAGAGGAAGTGGTGTTCCCCCTGCAGCAGTCTGTCGGCTCGGCGTTCACGGTGGCTGAGCAGAGTGGAAGGCACAGCCGGCCCGCAGGGAGCACTTGGCACGCCATCAGCTCTGCACCGGGCACGCTCGCCGCCCAGCCAGCACAGCCCAAACACACAAGCATAGGCGATCAAAACAACGCCAAACAAACACACGCGGAACACACTGACAACATGTGGGAGGGGGGGGGGGGGCACAGATACAGCAGAGCAGCGGCGTACTGTGTCTGCTGCTGGTGCCTCATCCTGCTCTGCCATATTCACAGGCAGAGGTGGAAGGACTACTGAACTATACCGCAGAAATTTTACTCAGGTTAAAAGTGCACAAATTACTCAATATACTAAATGTAGTGTAGAATTGACAATATGTGCAAAACATACATTTATATATAATCACAACGAAAGCCCTATATGGGCTGGAAATGTGACAATCATATGAGGTGTGCAAATACCTGTTCTCTAATAAAGTTAAAAAATGGAGTAAATAAAATACATAAAATACTTGTTTTTTATCTCTGTGTTCCTGACAAAGTAGTTTAAAAAGTGAAAATATGTGTGAATAGGCAGGTTAGGGTGGTGAATGTGTCAAACAAACACAGGACTCTCCCACAGAAGACCGCTGTTTGTGTCCCTGAGGAAAACCAAGTGAATTTTGGGTTATAATAAGGTACATTGTCACCATGTTCATTTTATTAAGCCTAAGTACATATCTTACTATCTGGGGAAGGTGACAACAGCTGGTACCCCTGCACCTGCCTTACAATATAAGTAGGCTATTGACAATTTGAATTGAAACTGTGTAAAAACTGTGTAATCCACAATCTGATGGTACCACGGCCAGCGAGCCTTTCGTTTTTGTTGTTGTCAAATATTGCTGGTGGTGGCCATCTGGCAATTACCAGAATTGCCTGATGGCTAGTCTGAGTCTGGTTCTGTGATATTTTTTAATTGTTTTGCTTTGTTCAGTAACAGCACATGGAAACTGGATATGAATATGGTTAGGGAAAACTTGTGGTCATAATTTGAAAAAAATATGGTTATGGTATAGTTGGGAATATTCAGCTAAATCAATGATAGAAAGATTGTGCTTCACAAGGGAACACTACTTCCTTAGTCAGCACTGATCCTTGCCATTATTGGACATAAATTGTGAGGTGTAGAAAAGTTATAAAGACGTGCACAATAGACATAACTGACAGGAATATTGTACTGGAATATTTCATACATTAATTTGAGGGCTCCTGTAGAGATAACGCATGCATCTAAACTCTCCAATTCCATATTTCTGAACATTACATCAGTTTCACATCCTGGAGAGTATTTTGACATCCAGTGGTGAGGAGTAAAGTCTCATTCTCCTTGTTGGCCTTCTCATAAAGGAAAGGCACTGTGTCCCTCCGTTTCCCTCTTCTTTCTAATCAGTGCCAGTTGTCTATGTGCCAGTAAAGCAAAATAAAAAGAGACGTAAATGGCAGCACCATCTGGAGTCTGCCCTGCTGAAGAGTGAACAGAGAGGTGGTGGGGGTGGGGGGTGTTGATTTCCAGTTGATTTCAATCAGCTCCTTTACAGCACAGGAGCCTCTCTATCAGCAGCCCCCAGGCAGCAGCTCTTAGAATGCCTAAATCTGCCAACACAAGTGCCAGTGGGAACCAAGTCCCAGGTTTCAGGTTCCCTCTGGACTGTACTTATGATGGACAAAGCAGGGCTATTTATTGCCTTTGCTGCCTTGGGTTTGAAAACTAAAAAGAGCAGAGCATTTTGAGGCTCACTTTGCAGCCTGGAGGGTGAGACAGACACACCTCAGCATGGGATAGGGATGACTAAAGCGAAGAAAGCAGAAGCACTTTGAGTTTTTAAATTACACTAAAAGAATATGCAATACTTTGACTTTCGTTCCAATTTCTAATGAGCTCAAATTAAAGATGCATGACTTTTTATGCCCGCAAAAATCTAAATTCTCTAAAATTTTGGTCAGAAATCTGTTAAAATTGGTGTTAATGAGCATTTCCCCTTTTCCAAGATAATCCATTCACCTGACAGATGATGCATATCAAGTTACTGATTTAACAGCATCATTACTGCACAGCTGTGCCTTGGGATGTTAACAGTAAAAGGCTACATTTACATTTACATTTTAATATCACAACACAATGCTACAGATGTCACAAGTTTTAAGGGAATATGCCATTGGCATGCTGACTGCAGGAATTTCCACATGAGCTTTGGGGAACTCAGCCTGGTAAAACCTCTCAAAAAACAGGACTGTCCATTGGCAATTATTGTTATCAAAAAAATTTTAATAAAATTTAAAAAAAAAATAAAAGGTAATGTACAGACCTCAATTGCATTGCAATTTACGCTAACAGCCCTAATATTTACATAAGAATTGAAGTGCATGAGAACAGTCTGACTTGTAACTCCAAAACAAAAATGTCCTTGTAAGAGTGTCAGTGTTCCTGAGAAGTTTTTATACCACAGGTATTCAAAGCACCCACCAACTCTGGACATGAGGAATCCAATGCCGGTCAACCATGTAACACTAATTAATTAACAACTTCCTGTTTAATCTAATTAAACAGGTTGTCAGCATGGGAGTTCAGCCTTGAGACTTTCATCACTCACCTTTTCTTGGATCCAACCCCACACAGTTTGACTTGTATATAATAAGACAGGTGTAGCCATTTTGATTGCTTTTTCTTCACATTAATTAGCGGTGGATAATTAGTTAAGACGAACACTAATCTGGGTACTACAGCTCTTTATCCTCGGGAGCTGAGGGAAGTCACGTAATTGTGTGAAAAGTTCAAATGCCAGAGTCAGCAACACAGCCACCTTCTTTTACATTAGAACTTTTTAATATAATGTTCAATGTCAGTGTTGTTGTACACATTTTGGTGCAACAATGGATTTTTCAATTTGAGGGTGATTTTAAATTTGATTTCTAACTATTCATTGATAGAGATTTACAATGTAGTGACAATTATAGTGTCAGAGTACACGTACATTTTTTATCTTCAGAGATGGGCCCAAATTTGTATGACGTTCGAAATTCTGCTGCTTTAATACAATACCCCTCGACTATGTAATTAAAAGAATCAAAACGTACTGTGATGAAAGTTTCCCTAGGGAGCAGAGCTGACTCAGGTGGTAGGGAGACCAGAACAAATCAGATTTAACTTTCATTTTTCAAACCAACCAATTGATTTGTAAAAGTGTTACATAAAAGATACGAGACTAAAAGGCACAATGTGACCACAAAGGGTGTCATTCAAGTAGCATACGTGATGGCTATGGTTGTCATTACTGTCAAACATCATTGTCATTAAAAAGAAAATCATTCCACCCTGGATTGTAAAAACAGGAGTGATAGGAGAAAAAGAGGGCGGAAGGGAGAGTACAGAAGGGGATGGTGATGGACAGATAGAAGACGAATAGAAGGAGGGATACACAGACGACATTAATAGGTAAAGAAAATATGAGGCAACGGAACATATAAGAAAGGAGATGATGCAGGGAACAGGAGGGGAAGGAGGTTGGCTAGAGGACAAGATGAGAAGAGATGACGAAAGGAAGCAAAGTCATCCTGGGAAACTGTGGAGGAGGAAAGGCTAGAGAAGGGGGAGGAAAAAGACGGAGAACAGGGTGAGGAGAAGAATAAGCACCTGCGTTCTTGGCAAGTTCACACATATCTTCAGCATTAACAAACTTAATCCATTTTCTTAGAGTCTTTCTAAGTCTCTGTCTAAACAAGAGAGTTTACAGATGCCTACACACCATTAACGGCTCAAGATCTACAGTAAATGTAATAGACTCCCTCTCACTCCTGCAATAGCTAAACAATACTCAAGGATGAAAGGAAACTTTTTCACTTATATTTCTGCAATAACAGGATATACATACTTAAATGTTGGAATGTAATGAAGCATTATCTAAAGTTACATCACGCCACTGTTTCCAACAATCCACAATGGCAACTGTATTAGCAGTTATGAATTATATATTTCCTTTTTGGTTCTGGTAAAGACTTTTGAAGCAGTGAGGGCTGAACAGAAAAGGCCTTCTTTCCATCATTAATAAATCATCTGAAGTTTCACTCGCGCACACACACAAGAACTGCACAAAGAAACACATATAAACACAGTGACTACAGTTCAGTACGTAATGGTCAGCCATTGGCCTTTCAAAAAATGTACTTTAATGGGTTAAATATAAGTGTACAACTTTTTACAACAGAGAACTAAGCTAGTATACCACTTAGCCAGTATAGTATGCAGCAGTTTTTAATAATTTCTAGAGTAACACTTTCGTTGGATAGTCACCCTACAATTAGTTTACGGGGTATTTGCAACATTTTCACAGCTTATTAGTTTAGATTCAACAATTGAACAATTCCCCTTTATTCTTTAGATATTTAAAAGATTATCAAGAGTATATTCAATCATTCATGAAGATACCTGTTCTATTCCTGTTATAGTTCACATTCATCTGAATTATTCTGTTTTTAAAGATTATTTTTAGCGCTTTTTGCCTATATATAGTGCAGCTGGGGAGAGACAGGAAAGTGGAAAGGGAATGACATGGAGCAAAAACCCACAGGTTGAAATTGAACCTGGTCCGCTGCATTGGCCTCAACCTCCACCAGATGAGCTACAGGTCAACCCCAAATGAAGCATTCTGAGAAAATAGAGTGAATTATCCCCACTGACTGCATAGAGCAATGGACGGCATGACAGTACCCCATAAGTTACGTCAAAAAATCTCTATCGCCCCCTGGTGGCCAGCTGCTGTAAAGCTTATAACCCCATCCCCGTCATGTTAGCTGATGAGACATGGTCCAATATAAAATTCAAAGTATTCGACAATTTTCATTGCATTTTTGGTTTCGGTCATTTTGGGAAGTTGTTATCATGCATATGCATGTTCATGTGTTTATTGTCATTACAAGTTGGTTTTAACTAGTAATTTGGTGCTATTAAACAGGGGTCTGATGTCATGATTTACAGTATGCAAATCAGAGTGCTCATAATCAATGGCCCTGCTTGCAATTGATTGGATGGGTAAATGGGTGTATGAAATGACAGTGACACTACAGCTCAGATTCTGGCAATGTCACAAGCGCAAGACGGCAACAGCCAAATCCAGGCTATTTTAGCTTAATTAGTGTATAGTGGGAGGAAGTGGAGACGCATCATCCATCTTTGGAAATCACTGTTTTTCACATATACTCTATAGATCATCATCATCAACCTTCAATTCAACTTTGTTGGTCCACAGACTGCTTCAGGGACTTTGTGTTGGAGTTTTGGACTGCTTTTTCACATTTAAAAAAAATATATATATTTGATTTGATATATAAATTACATTTATTGTTTTTATTACATGTATTACATTTATTTAAATACACAAAAAACAGCATGTGGATATATTGCCTTGGAAATGTCAGCATTTGTTTTTGCCTTCATAACCAGCATCAGTCAAAGGGTATTTTGTAAAGCTTGGCAGAAAATAGCAACAGAGGGGAGGTTATAATTAAATCAATTCATTGCCGCTCTGTGGAGGCACTGTAAATTGGACTGTCATTGGCTACCAATACGACATCAACTTAAGTCTGCCTCTCTCACCCAGTATGGCACAGAGCCTGGTCTCAGTGCTTGCTGTGTATGTTAAAGATTGGAGAGGGGGGGAGTATTGGCTGACACTCAAAACACATGTAAGACCTGGCAAGCCATGCATCAGTCTGGTGGCATACGTTTACCCTCTCTGCTGTGTTGGAATTAGTCAAATGAACACAGGAGACATTGGATGACACATGCAGGTGGCTGTGTGTATTTTAGACGTGTGGTTCAAACAGTTACTCATCACAATCTGCTCTGCCTTTCAAAAAAGTTTCATTATCTACTGATGTTTCAGCATTTGCAAAACTCTCCATTGGTTTCTCAGCTTAAAAAGTTCCTAATCAAGGCCACTACTGACTGTGAGGTAGGAGTGTGATGGTTACTGTCTCCTGGCCTGCTGTCAGCGATCATGAGGCTGTAGTGAGCCATCAGTCAAAATTAACAGCCTCATCGAGCATTCAGGACGGGCATCAATTAAAACCAGTGGAGCTCAATATTGTTTTATGGTATATTTACATTTTAAAGCTTGATTTAATTATCCTGGGAGCAGAGAGCTACCACAGTGGCCCTCCCCCACTCAACGCCCACACATCACTTCCTTCCATTAAAATATGGATGGGAAATAAAGGACAGACTTAGTGCTGAGTTGGCTGTGGTAAGTACAATAAGTTAGGTTAAGTTACATATGCACACACACACACACACACACACACATATATATATATATATATATATTTGCTTTTGTTTCAAGAACACAAAGTAGACATGAAAGAATACCTGAAGGGTACCTTTATATTTTAGGTTATGTTTGACCTTTGCATAATGCATTACATTTACAAAAAAAAGATTGTGTGTGTATGTGTGTGTGCGTGTGTGCATGTGCGTGTGTTGTAGCCTAAGGTCCATGAGTCCTAATTAACACATTACTGTACAAAAACATTTCAGTGTAACTAGCTACATTTATTATTGTATATCACCTCATTACTGCTGGACATCAGGCTGATCTGGTGCCTGTTGTTTCTGTAGGAGGTGCTGACAGTGAGTTGGTTAATAAGCTTCCACAGTGCATTGCCACTGGGCAGTAGCTGTCCGTGGTGCTGAAACAGCACTGCTGCATGTTTCCACAGAGCAGTGATTTTGTTCTGTTGGCTCACAGGGTACCTTGTCCAGGTCATTGGATTTTCTTTGCTCTCATTCAGGGACCTGGTGTGCCTTTTAAAGGCTCACCTCTTGATCGGTGCTGTGTCAGAGTGTTATAGCAAAAAGCAATACCGTTTGTAAGAGCGTGATATTGTTAAAAGTTGATTATTGTTATAAAAGTTTACTATCCCTTTTTCCTTAGTTCAAAATTCCTTCAGTTTTCAGGAGTCTGGGAGATGTGGAAGTGGCTATCCAGAGGTCTACTCTCGGTGCCATCCTGTGTCAAGAGTGAAAAACACCTCTTACTTGACAGCCCCTCTTCCTGTCTTTGTTTATGGAGGGAAACACACTCTCAGCTCTGTTTTCTTGGCTTAATGCAAAGAAAGAAAAGCAAGAACACTGCTCTTGTGGGAGCAAACTGCATGGGCTAGTTTTGCTCATATAGATGCTTTCTAGGTGCTAACCATTGCTCTGCCCCAATCATACAGCCCATTGCTTTCTTTGACACCACAGGAACATGTTATCTCTTACAATAATATCAGCAGGTATGTCTTGCGATTTGCTGCAAAATTCAGGTTTGAAATGTTAATCAGAGGTTTTATATGTTATAAGTTAGTTTTGTGTTCACATAAATTCATAATGAATTTAGCAATTAAATTAATGTCTCTAGACCCTTCAGAAAAGGTGGATCCCATCAGACTGCTGCCAGTCAGTGGTCCTCTTGGTATGATAAAAATGGGTATTTGTGCGTGTGATTTTGTGCCTGTCTTGCCTGTGACTGCATGTATAATGTTATGCGTATGTGCATGTACTTTTGTTTTCAGCATTTGCCCTGAATGGACCATCAAACTCTCCCCCAGTGCACAGCAGCTCCGAATCGACATTCAGGGGCCCTTTTATATTTGCGTTATCGATAGCAATTAAGACTTGGAAGTGAAAATACTATTCTGGCAGAGAAATGCACAAAACTCGGAAAAACCAAAGGTCTCTCTTTACCCAATCTGGGATTTGATTTTTGTTTTAGGGCCATTAAAATGTCTACAGTGGAAGAGGGAGGAGCTGGCACAGACTGAGGGAGCAGAGTGCAGCAGAGAAAACAAAAGAAGGTGCAGGGAGAGAATGACAAAGGAGGAGGATAATATAAAAGAAGAGGCTCTCAATACGGAGATGGATGGAGTGCATTAAAGGTGGGAGAATCTGGAGGGAGGAAGAAATGGCAGAAAATTGGGAGGACAAAGTGATGGGGAGAAAGGATTAAGAGATGGGAAGCTAAAGGAACATTGTGGGTGGTTCGGTACTGGTGAATTGTGGGGGAAGCATACAGGGATCTACAGGCAGATGTGTACGGAGGTAGATGGGGGAGAGAGGGAGACTGAGAGAGAGACGGGTGCTGATGGACGAGGGAGGTAGGGTGAGGTAGAGGGGAAACCATGTATTAAGTCAATGGGATAATGATGTGTCAAAGCGTGACCAAGCTGTGAAAATGGGAAAATGTCTTTCATCATCACTAAAGTGTCCTCTCCCTGACCCCTTCAGGTGAAAATTAAAATGGTGGGGACTCGATGGAAAAACTGTTTCAATTTACTTCTAAGTGGAGCAACATTGATTCTCGGTTGAAAGCAGGGCCTGGAGGCTTACAGACACAGGAGGCCGGTCTCTGTCTCTCTCTCTCTGATAGAAATACAGATCATCATGACATCTATCTGTGTCTGCGAATTGCTTAATTGATTTCCTGTATTTAATCACTAAGTCCTTAATTATTAAACCCAAATAGCCGCCCAAATAACAAGCTTATTAAAACATTTTTCATCACAAGTCTTACAACTTTGCTTCCCATATTTTCATAATGATCAATATATAAAGTGAAACAAACATTTGAAGGCAAAAGACGTCATAGAAAAGGAGAGATTTACTTCCCTTTCTTTCATGCCAATGTTTTCTTAAAATGTTGTCAGTTGTATTTGATTTTTCCTTCACACTGTTGTGATACATGTATTCAAATGTCTCTTTTTAAGTGATAAACCAGAAAAGTGATGAAATCTTTTACCACTTTATGGATACCATTAAGGCCTTTGATCACCGTGTTTGTATTTTTCGTATGCGTCTTTTAAATCACCCCTTCTGCAAAAAACCTTTAGCACTAAGTTTGATGAGTTTTATTGTTCTATTTATTCAAAAAAAAAATTCTTTATAGCTTCTTGTTCACAGATTCTTGGTCAAACAACTCTCTAAACTTTAATGACTGACTCAAGTTTTGTTGGTGTGTAAACATGACTGACACAACATGCGTTTGTATTTGTTTTCGAACATGCAAAAATGTGAGACGAAAAGTACGGACTCGGTGTGCAAAAGTTTCCCCAAAGATTTGTCTTTTTTTTCAGATCATTTGGAATACTGACAAGAAGAACTGTAAAAGAAAAACACCATTTAATAAACTTCATGCAATCCAAGAGAGAAGACATCACAGTTTCCATTGTTTGAGTGATCTCTGGGATGTGCTGTTCAGAGACACTGACACAAAAATCAAATCAGGTTAACAGAGATTACCTTTTCAAGACTGGGACTAAATCATGACATCTGTAGGACCAAAATAACAGACATTACTATGTGTACATGTATTCACAAAGTCTGCTCTACATTTTCAGTCATTGTTTTAAAACAACTCGTCTGTCATTTGTCTCTGCCTCTGACTTTGACATGTACGCCAGGCATTTGCAAAATCATGCTTCATTTTGCATAATGATATTAAATTTAAATTGTTGTTTATGAGGTATTAGATGTCATCTGACTAATATCTTGCCTGTCATGAATATATCTGAGTAGACGTTTTGCAGATTAAAGTCTAAAATATTGGCTGGCTTTCAAGGATAACACACACTCGCTCTGAGGCTCCTGGGAGTCTTGCTCTGGTCCCAGAGTCCCATAGCGTGTTGTGTGTGCTGTAACCCAGCATGAAGGTTTAGCCTATAGCGTGACCAAGCAGTGCCCTGGAAGCAAGGGTGAGAAGGTAAAAGAGGAGACAGCCCGAGGCATTCACACACACACACAACTCTCACATGTATAAACATAAACCTGCAACATTTTAGTAAAGTAAAAATCAAGAAGAAACATAAAATCCATGCAAACACACACACACACACACACACACATATATATATATTTATATATAGAGAGAGAGAGAGAGAGAGACAGAGACAGAGACAGAGACACAGAGAGGGACAATGCCTTCACATAACTGAAGGCAGTGATCAACACCCACATTAGGGAATGTGTCAACACATACAAACACATATTCTTGTACTAGCACCAAACAGGCATCAAAGTAAATATGATGACTAGTTAATTCTGATAGTATATGGTGTTTTTAACTATGTGGACAGTGATGGCAACATTTTTTTTCTTGTAAAATAAAAAATGTCTTCACCAAACAAAGTTTCGCTTAATTTTCAGTGAAATGGGCATGTTTCAGCTAACATCCCTCTCATCCCTAAGTGAATGGTATCTATATTCCAACATCACTCCTAATGTCTGGTCCTGCTTCCAAAAGAGAAAATCAATATGTGCTGCCTGCTGTTGACATTTTGGCATGCTACCACAAATAAATGAAGGTGTGGGAGACCCTGGTTTACTTCGCTTACATCGTGTGATGTAACGTAAAGTAGTAACTTACATCCTTTGTTATGTAACTGAACATAACTAAGTGATGTTGTTAATGTAAAATTTTGTTGCCTTGGCTTAATCATGAACATTGCACAATGTTAACCATTTGTTTAAAATGTGTATGTTGTTTTTATGTTGATCTCCTGCTACCAATATAAATGCTAATCCAGGAAACGCTGATGTGGGTAGGGAGCGATGTGGTTGTTTTGGCTGAAGGACTTGCTGTCTAATTTTATCAAGCAAGTTCAGCTCAAGAAAAGGTCATAAGGGGGGAGGGGTGGGGGTGGGGGGATCAGAGCGAAGTTTGAATGGAGAGTTGGATTTTCCGCAGCTAAGTGACAGATACTGAATGGGAAAATTTGCAAATTCTGGTGATACATTATGTTCCTTTAGTGCAGCAAGGCAGTGCACTGATGTGTCTTTTATTCGAGAGGTTCAATGACGCATAATTTTGCATCAAACCTGAAACAGAACTGTATAAATGAACACTAATAAACTACAACCTTTTGAGATAAAGACCATTAAATTGGCCTCCTTTTGGTAGATTTTCTCTGTATTTGTTTAAAAACAAGGCATTCTGACATTCGATTGGCCTCGGTATGCTGTGTGAATGCACTCAAACAGTCATGGCCATGCAACACATATGAATGCTTCCAGAGAAAAGGCACAGTGACACATATTGACTTATTCTGGGCCGGAGACAGTATTGATTTCCCAGTCAGAGATCTAGAGACAGAGGCATTCAGCGGGGCAGAGGGAGAGGGAGCATATTAACTCACCAGATGTATTCCAGGCCATATTACAGCTTCTCCGATTTAATTTCTAAAGCAGAATAAACCAAATTTCCTCTGCATAATAAATATTTCAGAAATTGGCCTTTAAGAAACTTTATTTGTTTGAGAAAAATAAATAAATGAATAAATAAATAAAGTATGTATATAAAGTATGTTTATACAGGTGGAAAAATTGTTACCTGTTTTGCCTTGGTTTGCACTGCAGTTTTAAAAGCAAAAAAACATATTGTCTTACTAGAATGAGTGTAAGTCTTTGTGTCTATCAGGAAAGGTGCACCTGACTTGTGTGCTTGTGTGCATTGATGGCGTGTTTGACATATAATGTGCAGTGTAGTGTTCACCTTGGTCAAGCGCAGCGAGGTTAATGGTGGCCACATCAGCAGGTGACTTAAAAAGCATTTAGCAGTTATAATTGATGATGCAATTACTGTCCGGATAAAGCGGAAGTCTGTTTCCCCTCTAGCATTATGCCCGAAGAGCCATACATCTTGCTGCAGGCTGGCCTCTCCTCCTCATTCCTCCACTCTTCTAGCTCCCCTTTAGCAAAAATAATGTCATCACCAGAAGGGTTTTAGTTCAGTTTAGTTAGTGCACATCACATCACCATTACATCAATATTGGCAAAGGACTGAAGAGAGGAAGGCGGACACATCTAACACATTTCTCAATGAAGTATTCTGCAATTTATGTCATGCGATTAAACCAACCCTTATAACGTGCACCAGCTCTTTTAGATTCCCCTTAAATTCTAAATAATCAGTTTAAAACGTATTGTAAATTAAACAGAATGCAACAGTGAACCATACACAATGATCAATAATTCTTTAAAGGTCCAGTGGGATTCAGGCCAATATGTTGAAGAAACAGAATACGATATGAAAAGTATATGTTCTTGAGTGCATAAGCACCTGAAAATAAGAATCATTGTGTTTTTGTTACTTTAGAAGCAGCCCTTCATATCTACATAGGAAGTGGGTCCTCCTCCACAGATTTGCCATGTTGTTTTTACAGCGGCCCAGAACAGACAAAATAAACACTGGCTATTCGAATTTTCGTAACACCCAAAGTGAAAGTGTTAAACTCTGCACCACCATGCCATCCACGTTGACCAACAGTGTTGGAAAAAAAAACACTTTTTTTTTTCAACATGAAACTGCTAATCAGTGCTTTTACCATTTTACATCAGCAGGTCCATTTGTTTTGGAGAGGAAGAGACCTTTGCAGATAATTCAATACGTTCTCATTCCAAGTTGTCACATGTTGCCACTTTGCAACAGAAATAAGGTGAGCACACATTAAGTTATCAGAGGAAAAGGTGAGCACACATTAGCAGGTGCTGGGCTAGCAACCTGTAGCTGACGAGGCAAACTGCATAGAAGAAAAATTAATTTGGAATGTGAAACTGCTTTATTCAGTGTTTTACCCATTTTAAATCACTGGGTCCATTTGTTTTGAAGAGGAAGAAACCTCTGCAGATGATTTTGCTCCCGGTAATTGATGAACACTGAAGAAATTCAGGTCTGAAGAGAAGTTAAAAAACTGTTACACTGCTTCTTTAACTGAGGAAGTCAGGGAACATAGTTAATATAGTTGAACATGTCAAAAATGTAATACAATACACATCAAATATAAGTTATATCGACAGTCAAGTGCCTGACTTGAATGAAAACATATCAGCATTTAACCCCACAGTAACTCCTGGCCACATGAGAATAATTACCCCCTGCTCAGCTTCATCCTCCTGGTGAACCGTAGCAACGAAGGGTTACGACAAAACTCATCCATCGTCGGGTGTGTTGATTTGGGTTTGGATAGCCCACCCTTCACCTAATTAGAGCCTTGTGAGACCCCCTGGGTGGCTGCTGGTGGTAACCTGCAATATAAGCACAACCTGTCCGTGTGAGGAGTGTGTGTGAGTGGCACCGAGTTCATTTCACACAGCAGGTGGGGACTTTTACTGTTATTACCTGAGGGCTGTTATGCAGACAGATGCCTTCTCAGTAGGAGGCATTCAAGTGAGCAACACACTTATGGATGCCAGGGTGCACACTCACACCCACCTAGCTTCATTTGTAGCTACTGACAAACATACGCATGGTTAGACTGATATTAGTTGGGTGATAAATAAAGTGGCAATTAGTAGCTTAGTGGGTGAGTGTTTTTAAAGGTAATACAAAATAAATATAGTCCGTCTTTTTGCAACGTGGTTCTCATTTTTATGATGCAAGTTATTACTGATTCTGGTTATGATAACATGTCCCTCATCCACTTAATTGCAAGAATGCAGGGTTTCAACAAGTCCATCTGACACATGACTTTGCTGTGTACTACAGGATAACTTTCCCAAGTACGTGCCAGCGCCAAACTGTAAATGTGACATGCAAGTACTGTCCTGCTGCTGATGACACATCTCTCTCCCCTGGTAGCACTTTTCAGTTCATTAGCTATCTGTATGCCCGGCTCTCAGGGCAGAAATCTGAAAAATCTGAAAACATAAGGATTAGTGATGATAATTATTGTAAAACATTTTCTCCTTGTTGCTCACACTATGTCAGGCTGTTCATGTGGTCATAGCTGTCACCGTTTCATTACTGGTTTGCTTGACTGTTTCTTTGTCTCTGTGTTTTTCAGACTCACTGTAGGTGGTGGCAGGCAAAGAGACAGGGGCTTGTGGCTTACCAATTTACTAATTGGTAGGCCTGTCAACCTGTGCTGCAGTGTCATTGACCTTGTCTTTGCTTTGGTGTTTTTTTATGCAGAGAGTGCCACCATTATGCCATAGCTTTCAATAGAAGCTTTTCACAGCATGTTATGGAATACCTGCTGTGCAAAACAATGTTGCTAAATGTGCTCTTATGATAAATATAATAAAACACCACATTGGATATTGTAAGAGGAGTAAGATCTGCAGTTAGATCCAATGTTCCAATGCCTGCTTTACTAATGCTAGAGTGTTTTTTTTTTTTTCTATTCTTTTTCTTCTCCTTTTATTTTGGTTATCAATGGCTGTCAAAAACGTACTACACAAGCAGCCCATAAAAATTATGGGATTCGATATAACATCACAATATGAAACAAAACTAATTACATACAGACCCTCTCAAGCAGTACACTGAATTACTTCTATAAAGTTGTACACAAATGACATCACTTTGGCTGTACACAGAAAAGTCTCTCTTATATAAGAACATAAAATAGATAAGCTACTGTATTATGTATTAACATTTGCAGAGTATATATCATATAGTATAGTTCAGAGGCTGTCAACCTTTTTCATGTTGAGGACCTAAATTGATACATGTCAAGGACCCCCATTTGATAAGATTTTGCCTGGGGGACTTTTATCTGAAATGTTTTGTTTGTTAGCTATGATTAAGACCAGAATGTTACACCTAATAACTGCAGTTGAGGATATAACTGTGGAAAAGTATAACCTTTGATCTTTAGTAAATTACATTGTGAAAATAAACTATTCCACATATTTCTGTGGGCCCCAGGAACTCCCTCAAAGACCCCTGGTTGAGAATCACTGATGCCACTAAAGTAGCATAGCATAGCATAGCATAGCATAGCATAGCATAGCATAAAAAAGTAGGCTATAGTATAATATTGTATAGTACAGTATTGTATAGCATAGTTTCATGGTATAGTATGGCATATTGCAGTATAGTATACTGCAGTAATGAAATGAAGTTTCTGAAGGAGGGCATGACGGAAAAAGTTTGATTACCATTGATATAGTGAAATATGACCGGATAGTATAACGCAATACAGTATAGAATAACAAAAACATTATGAAACACTTGATCTCTATATATAAAATTAGTGTTTATATGGGTTTAATTTGGAAAAAAAAGAGGTATTGTCCTTTTCTTTTACTGCCAGCATCACTGCGCAGTGTGTTTGATGAGGTGTGAAATGCCCCGTGGGCTGACAATATGTCTGTCATTGGAACGTCCTTACATGTTAACAAGTGCCTGTGGATCTGCGTGCTTGTAGGTGCAGTTTGTGGGGTTCATGTGGCATATCTGCGTGATCCTGTTTGCATATGCAACATCATGCAAGAGTGGCTTTTCACGTAGAAATGTGCACATATTGTGCAGGTTGAGTGCTATGTGGATGCACATGTGTCGGGGCTTCCATGACTTCTTCCTGTGTGAGGAGGGTGATTATATTAAGTATGGATTTCCAAAGCATGTAGTAAAACTAAAAATTCATAAACTGAAAAAGACTGGTAATATTTGACATATATAACGATATATATAACAGTAAACACACAGGAAGAGGAGCTGTGGTTTTGTGGTCTATCCTCCTTTTTTATTGAATTGATAAACTCAAGGAAATTCACTCTTTTCCTAAAACATTTGAAGTGCATTAGACAGCATTGAGATCAATATACTTTTGAGACATCCCACTACTTAAAAAATATACTTTTCCTCAACTGGAGTTTAAATGTTATGGATCAAAGTGCACTATATGATTTCTTTCTGTACTTAGTGATCTCAGATGATTCTTGCTCACTATGCGCTTCTTTACTCACAGAATGTGCTTGAAGGGTGGTCCCATGTACCTAATATGTACTGAGCTTCCACCTTTCCACAGTTACAACACAATTACACACTCTTACTAGTCACTTCATTTGGCAGGATATGCATGTATTGCATAACCAAAGTTCCAAAGCTTAAGTTTTGCCCAGAATTTTTTAGCTGGCCAACGTTAGTAACAAGCCATGCAGCCATGCAGCTCTACATGTCTCATAGACCAGTTCCTATGATTCTATGTAAAAGCACATACTGTCATGCTTCTGTCAGACCATGTTTTTGTTTATTTTTTTCATTTTTTGTTTTTCAATTTTTTGTTTCAGATTTATTTTCCTAATCTCTGTCTCTTATCATTTTAGATCCCCATATCCTGTCATGTTTTCACTCCTGCGCCATTGTCTGCCCTACCCCTGATGTGTTTCACCTGTGTCTCATTGCCACACACCTGTCTTGTTTTCCTTCCATCCCCCTGTGTATATAAGCTGTGACTTCCCATCTCTTTGTTCATCTTTGTCTATAGCAAACGTTCCAGCCATATTTCAGAGTAAGCCTTCTCATGCCTTGTTGTTTGTATAGTGTACAGTGTCTGTTTTTTGACCCTGCCTTAGCCTTTCCCTGTAAGCGTGACACACACAACAGCTTATATGATATTCTACAGAATGAATGAAGTTACATAATTAACGTCAAGGTACCTCAAAATGACTCAATGCTCACATGGTTTCGAACATGTCTCCAAAGGAAAGTCCTTGGGGAAAGTCTATGGTTTTGTAACACATCCACCACCTAAACCTGCCTCCTTACAAGGCTGCTTGGAACCCCTTCCTAGTTTACTCCATTCAGTGCATTGGTCACTTGCAAAATATGTGGGTTATGCACGAATTACAGGCTAATCACTACATGGGATATGTACCAATATGGGTGCATTACTTTAAGTAGGAAACCATACAAACAGCGCATGAGAACAGCCTGTGGAGAGTTGTTAACAAGACAAAGTCAATGTGTCACCATTGCTCCATTGTTGTTTGATATGTGAATGAAATCCGTATCTGACATGCTCATTCAACAGCATCACTCAGATGTGCCAATCAACAGGACAAGGTAACGACATACCAGAGCCCAATATTAATTCCTTATCACCACTGCCTTTAAACAACATTTAGACAAAAGAGAAGAATGGGTTCAAACTATTACTGGAATTTCCATTGGCATATAGCCAAGTTTTGTTTTTTAGCACTCTATTTAGTATTTTCAGTTTCATAGTACAAGAGATGCTTTTCAGTTTTGTTTGGGTATTTGACCAATGCTGTGTTACACAGTCTTGATTTCATTGTCCAAAGTCATTTTGACTTTACGTTGTGCTGCTTTCAGATGCCGTTCAGTCTTAAAGTATTTAAATCTTTGAACCCTTACCAAAGTAATATGATTTCTTTCAAAAGCATGGGGGAATGGATAATAAGCAACTTGATAAGAAATATTCTACAGATATATTCTACAGAAATTAGTATGCGTAGAAAAATATTTTTTTTTAAAGCAAGGGAAAATACCTGAGGGAAAAAGAAAAAAATTATATTTATCACAATTACATATTTAAAATTATGTTACATCATGTTTTGCATTTTGAAGCACCTTTTCAGGTAATTTCCTTATTTATTTATTTATTATTTTTTAAATTTCTTGTCTGTTATTTATTTCTTTACTTACTTACTAATTTTTAGGTAATTTCCTTGTACTTTTGACAAATTTCCTGCAAATTTTTGGGTCTTTTCCCCTCTTACTGCCCATTGTCTTCCTTCTGTGTTTTTGAAAGAAATCAAGTCAGTTTGCTTAGGTTTCAAATGTTTAAAAGTTAAATCTTCGTGTACATTTTAGCACACCATAGTCAACTTGAATCAAATGAAATGTAATTTCCCAACAACAGAATTGTGGATAGTCACAATGCTGATTGGCCAGTTACTTTGAAAAACCACGGTGGCTGGTGAGCAATAAAGTTAATGTTAAGCCCTTCACGGACCTATAAAGAAGGTGTTCTGTTCACATATATCTAAACACTGCCATATGGAATTGACAAAGGACTCAAAAAAGAGTTGAACAGACTCATTTAACTGAACAGTGCCCTCTAGCAATGACATTCTCAACTTATTGTGCAAAAGCACAGATCGTGAAGGAATTCTATGGCATGAACAGTAATGTCAAACCCTGCTGCGAATGTTAGAATGGATTCCCACTTACCACGTGCAAAAATAATCACGGGAAAGCAACCAATTCCTCATACCGAAATGTCTCTCTCTCTTCTTCAGCTTCTCTCTGTCTCTTTTTCTCTCTCTCTCACTGCTCTCTCATTACTCATATAATTCTGTTACCTAGCACCACGATGAGACATCAATTCTTCTGCCACCGAGAATTGCAAATTAGCTTTGAGTTAGCTCTTGAGGAGATGGGAGGAGACAGGAGTGGGAGGCGGAGAAGAGATAAGCTGATGAGTATGTTTGAATTAGTCCTCATTCGCAGTGGGAGAGATACAATGCTGCGGAATTTGAGAGACTTTCGGTGGCAAATTGGGGTGTTTTAATGTCATGAGTGACGATTTGCATCAGAGCGGCGTGCTGTGTCGGCTGCATTCCAGTGTGGTCGGGGTCTCCCGCAGCAGGTTCCAGCCAGGGAGAAATTAACATGCCACTGAGATTCAAACTGGCTTGCAAGGTCAGTTGACTGGAAAATAATGAGCAATGAGCTAAACATGGGGGAAATTACACCAAGCAGTCTGCTAAACGCACGGCAGAGATGTTATTATTGATTGCAAAATGAGTGGCAGACTTTCAATATCTTAACAGAATTTCAATAATATTCAATGAAAGAATTAAATGGGAAAATCTCATAAATGTGTTAAACCACATTGATCCTTAAAGCTCTTCTTCTCTGTGCATGCTTTGTCAAACACTGCCTCCTTTTGATATTTGAGCATTTTCTCTCATTCTCTTACACAAAGGCCAGACAGGGACAGATTCAATTTCAAGCATAAATAAATATTGTGAAAAGGTCACCTTTCCATCTGTTATTTGTGCAACCTCTAAAAGTAATTACATACAGAACGGTGTAGGCAAAGCTGTTTGTGTGCTTTCGTTGTCTAAACAGCATATCTCCCAGAGCTCATTTCATATACACCTGAGGACTGTGCAATGGTAAACAAGAGTAAATAAATACAAAAACTGATTGCTTGCATGCTGACATACGGGCTCATTTAAAGGTATTAATTACACATTTTGCAAAAGTGTTACTGTTTTGCTGTCTTCTTTGGAAAAAACATATTTTAAGGTTGGGTTTTAGTCACATTGGTTTTTTTTTCCAATTACCTTTTTAGTATTTGAAAGACATTTTTCTTTTTCTTATGTCCTACTGTAAATATCATGGTGAAAAAAAGCCAGTTGCAGAAACATGTACAGCTTTTAACATCAGAGGTACTGTACATTAAAAATCATGTGTTATCTCAGCAGAATTAGACCTCATAAACTCATAGGCTATAATGCATGCATTATAAATGACATAATAGGCCGCGTCTTCCCTGCAGCACAGGATCGCGTGCTTGCCTCCTTTTAGAGAGAAGCAACAGAAAGAGGTCAAACGTGACATCAAGGGAAGGCAAGTGATGGCACTATGGCACACACTGCACTTTAAAAGGAGCGAGACAGAGAGAGAGAACTTTCTCTCGGGAGTGATTTTAAAGGCCAGGTGGGTTCTCTGTTGTCTAACTTTAGATCCAGGTTATACTGGCTGTTCTAACCAGGATGGGTTTCTTCTAGAATAGAATTTGGTACAATTTCTGAATACAAAGTATTGGAAGGTGCTGTCACTGGTTTTGGTGGCAATCCAACCACCAAAATACAGAGAACTGACACATAAGATTTTTTTTTTAAACTAAAAGTTAACCCTTAAATGCATGGATGTTTTTTTCTTGCATTCCTTGGGTTTTTTAAGATTAAGAAGTTTAATCCATGTGTTGAAATCATATTGCTGCTAAACATGTGCATGTATTATTAACATTAACAAACATATGTGTATACAAAAAATGTATTGTTGCTATTTGTGAATTTAAAAAAAATCATTTCTGGGTGGTATTCGTTTCTTTTATTTGTATAGAAATATATATCTCAGCAAAGCCTGTGGCAGTATATTTTATATTTTCTGTCTTGTGCTGTCTATATAGTATAGACAGTATGACAGTAGACTAAAATGCAAATTGGACAGACAGCACCAAGCAGTAACCTCCAAGGCTGAAAAATGAAGCCAATCCGAAAGTGCCAAAAATGGCAGTTCCTCTGATGGCCACTTGAGACTGGTTCCAAAACAGAGTAAATTCCCATAGACCCCAATATTAAAATGCCTGACTTTACGGCATAAATATACGCATAAAGCTAATAACATTTTTCATTACTGTGGCTGTATTTATCCTTAGTAAAAATAAGACAACAGTTCAGTGCGTGTGCCTAAAGGAATGAACAAAATGAATTCGATTAAGTGTAATATAGTATAGGGTTAACCAAGCCAAAATCTGCGCCAAAAATGTCGCAGAGAATTGTCACTGCCAACCATGTGTTTCAATTTGTGCTTCAATGTTGGAAGACCCACCATTTAAATTGTTAAATTGTAGCCTTGTCTTAAGTGACAGTCATTCTCATTTTAATCACTCTTTAGGCCATCTAATAACCACAGTAACAAGACCATTTGACAGCCTACAGTGTGTCCCAGCACCTATTGCATTCGTATTCATCTATGAATTTAATGCTCTTCAGATGAGTAAAGCTATTGAGGAGTGGAGAGGCAGAAATTTCTGCAGCTCACTCAAAGAATTTTGTTTATCTCGGTGCTCTCAGACGCTTCAGGCTGTTTGTTTGCTACCCCCAAACAGGTCCCTGCTCACGCTCAGAGGAAACCTGCTTCTCTTTGCTCCATGGCAAATGTGGGAAATGCTACCCCCTTAACTGCTTTATATAAGGCAAAGCATAACTTAGAGATGGCATGAAACCATCATGGAAAGACACAAACAAAAGGTGAACATTTGCAGATTCACTCTAGACAGCATGAAGTGAGGACACACTTGCTTGAGTCGCAAATATTTTGACTTTAGCAATTATCTTAAGTTTTATGACTCCAGCTCCTTAATCTTTGAAGTAAATAAAGTCAGACATAAATTGCCTTCACTGTGTAGCTATACACATGCTCATTGAAACTCGGAACAAGAGAAATCATCAATGTTCCCAAGTCACTCCACACTCTAGACAAAATCACAATCTCTCTCTCCGTGGTGCCTACATATCCAGCTGGTGAGCCATGCAAATATTTAATTACATATGTCACCCTGAAAAATGAATTCTATCTAAACAGAGCTGATGACTTTTATTGGACTCCAATGGTGATCAAGAAATTACAGCAAAACTGTCAGATCTGCCACTACGTATGGGAGCCTTGACAGAAATAACAAAGCCCACATTTCTCCTACGGAGATAGTCAACGCATGCACTTATTAAAGAAATAATAAATAGCATATAGCGAAAACATAATCTTTTATTGTCACTTTAAGGCTTGTACTGACACTTAATTTGCATCACTGACCAACATGTTAATCACTTACCTTTAGCATGCCATGCAAAGCCACAAGAAATGATACATACATACTAATACTAAGTTACCAGAAGAAAATGCTGGCATCGTACATTTCTGCATACCACGGATACATTGCATTTGTACTTTTTATGCATATCACACTAATGTTTCTAAAGAAAAAATGTTTACATGTACTTCTATACAAGCTGACTTTGTCAAAAGATGATGGTGTGACGACTAGGTGAGATGAAGCTGTGGACCACTGCAGCTCATTGTTTTAGATCAACAAACAACAACGCATTTTTCTGGCAAGACATGGCAGCATTTCCAGAGACATTTGTACCACCCACACCAGTTGTTTTTTAGCAAAACATGGGCGGCATTTCCAGCTGCAAGTGGGCTACTTAAACTGGGTCTTTCATAAACAGACATCAGTGGCAATTCCAGCAGAACTTGGGTCACCAAAACTTGTTGTTTTTCAGCAAGACAACAGGCAGCATATCCAGTGGACACCAAAACAAGGTGTTTCCAGCGGCATTTCAAACCGTGATTGCACCACCAAAAACAGGTATTTTAACCCATAATATGGTCTTTTTCTAACCATAACCAAGTGGGTTTTGTGTCTAAACATAACCACACACTAACCACAGCATTGTTTAAATGTAAAGACACACAGTTAGTGTGTACTGGCTACATGTTAAAACAAATGTTACATATTCATGGTTTGCAGAAACATACAATACCAACATGTATTTTGCAGATTATGCTAGATATGCGTACAACTATATTGCTATGAATGAATGAATGATAGGCATGCTATAGGTCACTCTATTTATTTGATTTAATTGATTCAGATTGATGTTTGTTTTGCTTTTTTCTAGTTCTATCTTTTCACATTAGCAAATATGTCCAATCAACTATCTGCCTGCAAAGTTCTGTGAAAAGAAAAAAAAATACATGATTAACGGACAGTAGAAGGTGTATTACTAATAGAATAAAGCTGAGCATTTTGTGTTTTTGCAGTAACTTACGCACTCTGCCTCACTATTGGGTAAACCTGCATACTTTGGATCAACAACACAATGGTTTCCTCACTTTTTAACCTAAATGGACCCACTGTCAGCTCAAATAAGGTGGTTTTGTTAGACAGTCATCTGCACATAGCAAATACAAGACAGGGGTGCTTTGAAAGAATTGCATCCTCTCTGAAAATGCCAATAACTTGTAACCTGGTATAGCATCACTCTGAAAACACAAAGATATCAAAATACTTAAATACAACCACAGTTTGGATGCAGCATCCAGCACTGAGATGGTAGAAAACAATTAAGACAGTGTATGTGTTCTGACAACTTTGAAAAGGTGCATGAAATATCCACTATGGGGTTGTGTAGTGGTGTTTTGACACTCCAGGATTGCAGTTTTAAAACCTCAGCCATCTGTGCCAAGGTCTAATGTGAAGCAGCTTGTCGTAAAGTCTTTGTTGGCCTCAGAGTCCAGGAACCATGAGGCTAATAACATCACTGTTGTTAAAATTTACTGTGTTTCTACTCGCCAAAGTCAGATCCCTCATTGATCAGAGTAAATCAACTCTCACCAAACCATAAAACATCATCTCGGAGTGATACCACTAATGATCTGCCCCAGTAGACGACACCCGCTGTCTGAAGGGTTGCTGCTGTATCAAAGCCATGCTGTCTGTCTCTTCTCCCCCCATGGCCTCATCACACTTCATCTAATAATGGGAATTTACGGCAGATTCTTTTTTTCTTGCTCGCTTGGAGAGATAAACAGGCGATTGATGAATCAGGCGTAATGCACAGGCTTACGGGCACAGACAGCACGCAGCCCACAGTAAATATGTGCAGACAGGATCGGATTTCGGCATTAGCAGTGAGGAGATGCATTTATTTGCCTCTCACCCAGACTCATAACAGCACTGAGCCTCAATTACCACGTCTGAGAGGTGCAGATAATACATGCAAACGGCACCACTCCCAACCATTACCAGCACATATATACAGTTTTCTTTTCACACTGTCTGTCTGAACTGCACTTCATTGAACGGTGTTCATAACATCTACAGTAGAGTGATTATAGCAATGATGGTGTATGTGTGTGTATGTGTGTGTGTGTGTGTGTAGTGTATGTGGTTGCTACATGTGTTTGAACACGAGGGTTTACATGTGCCAAGCTTCCCAGCCAATACATAGAAAGAAAGAATCATATGGTCTGCCCTTCTGCAAGTTTCTACAATCACTATCACATCATTTAAAATGGGTCCACTCCAGGCAAAAGTCCATGTGTCATAAAGATGCATGCTTCAGCTATACTTTTTCACGTCACGTTTCCTTTTTACTTATGGAGCATTGGTAATTTATGATGGCTAATAAGCTGCAGGGCAATATGTCATCTGAAAAGAAGTAGAAATAAAACTTTTAACATTTTGGCCTTGGGACTCCCACTGTATCCCAAGTTAATACTCATTTTACCTGGGTTCCAGGAGGCTGGGTTAGCAATGGAAAAGTGACAAATTTATTGTATATTAAACAGCAACACTAAGGTCGTGAATGGGCAAGAAGTGTAAAAATTAAGTTAATTGATCAATGCACTGAAAAAGTTTGAACCACACCATTAAAAGAAACATGTTCAAAAGTCACATTCTGTTACTTTAATTTTCAGCTTTCAGATCTTAAACACAAACTTTTTAACTGGGAGTTTGTGACTAAACATGCATGATCTGACTTGAATTTTATTATAATACCTGTGGCTTGGCTGAAGATTTGTCCAAAATGACTTGAGGCTTAATTTGAAGATGTCTTATAAAGGCCCTGAGATTGACTTGAGAGTTGACTTGAAGTTGACAGACTTGGAAGTTGACTTGCCTTGTGATCTGACAATACTTTCCCTGTCAAATAATAAGCAATAAGACTTGACTGTAGACCTTCTCTGTCAGACTTCACACTTGACTTGGACTTGTCTCAAATTATTTGAGCCTGATCTTGACTGACCTTGAAACTTGACCTAAGCCTTGACTGGGACTTGGTTTCGTACCTGATTTAAGACCTATACTTTCAGATTGGAAACTACTCTTAGATTTATCTCAAATTATTTGAGCTTTGACCTGAGACCTGGTCTAAACACTTGACTCTTGCCTTGGACCTGTCCTAAATGATCTGAGACTTGACTTGAGACTCACTCCCATAGATCTGAGACTCGTTTCAAACTGTTTGAGAATTGTGCTGGACTTGCTTTGAGACCTAACTTAAGACCTCTTCTGTTAGAACTTGGATTTATCTCGAATTGAGCTTTGACTTGAGACCTGCTTTGAAAGACTTAAGAGTTGACCTGACAGACTTGAGACTTGACTTGGGCATGTCTTGAAGTATCTTAGACTTGACTTTAGACTTACTCTCAAGGACCTTTAAATCTACTCAAACTTTTCAAGACTAGAACTGAGACCTGCTCTGACTGACTGGAGACTTGGCCTGCACTTGTCTCTAATGACTTGACTTGTCCCAAATGTCTCACAAAGGTTACAGAAAATATTATAATGCTGCAACTTCAAGTCTCTTCACCTTCACTGAGTTCTCAGTACTTGGATGCACAGTGTCTCTCTGTGTTGAGCTGAGCACCAGGAGAAGGCCCTGCTAAACCAGCAGCTTAGCCGCAGTGCAGTGCTTGCAGCCTGGGTAAACTGTCAGCCCCCTCCCCTCTCCTCCGCCCACTGGATGTCAGCCCTGAATTGTGTTTTGATGTTTCTTCAGACCTACAATTGAGCTCCATTCTCAACAGCCAAAACAGACATTTGTCAATTCATATGCATCAGGGCACTTTTTTTCCCCTCTCCCTCTCATCCGCCGCCACTTTCTCTCTCAGCTGTGCCTTCCCTAGTTTTAACTCTACCATTGCACTCAGTAACATCAACCAGTATGAGGATATGAGTGGCCACGAGGCCCCCTGCTGCGAGTGGTGTCACATGTGATTACCATTATTTATAAAACTCACTCAGGCTCGGTTGCGCAGTCGGCCTCTCCCGGCCCTTGGCCCTGCACACTACAGTCAATATTTGCACGCAATCCTGAACTGTTGAGAGTTTCCATGGTGGTGAGAGCCTCCATTACATGAAATATTCAGGGCGCACGGAGACTCCCGTGAGGCCCAGCGCAGGGTTTTTACTCCGATTTGATTATACGACATGATTTTTTCATGAGCTATGACAGTCCTGTTGAATTAGAGTCAGCTCTGAATCCGTGTGATAGTCACGGAAGCCAGAGAGGAGGAGGAGCAGGCTGTCCTCTTCCCTTAATCTGTCTTTAACTCTCTCTGTCTGAATAAGGAGAGAACAAATTTAACCAGGAAAAAGAAAGATCCCTTATAAAAACACAAAAAATACATCATGTGGACATGTGCTTGGTACTGCATAATATCATCATGTCAAAGATAGATAGATCATACCTGTACATAATGCCAAAGCGTTTTAGCTCTGTCTCCTTTGAAAGATGTTATACCAAGATATATGTTGTTAAACCGATGTTGGCAATGACTAGTAATTGGTTCTGTTTATCGTTATTATCCTCAGAACCATGTTAAAAACTGTGAAAGGGCTTTTAGAGTGCAGGACAGTAACATTATAGAAATTGTAAGAATTCTCATTCTTTCTTAACAATAATAGAGTGCCACAGGGATGACGTTTTTCTGTAGGCCAACGTGAAAGTTAGCATCACCCTGGTTCAAAAAGAAGGTGCTGAAATGCAAATTATTTTCTGGCTTTAAGGACTCATTACTATTCTATTTTGCTATTAATAGCTTATATCAGTTTAGTGTATTAGGCATCTTGTTAGGAAGTAGGGTTGGGTGCCAAAACCCTGTGCCACTATGGTACCTGTTCCTACGTGACTGGTACGTACCTGATCGAATCAAAACGCAGATTTCAGTGCCTCATATCGATGCCGGATCATGTGCTTACCATTACCAAGTGTGGAAAGAGAGAAAAAGAATTAATTTGTGTTACGTGTAACTGTAAGGCTGTGACAACCAGAGCAGAGAATATGAAGTTAAACTTAGCAGTGCAGTGTGAGTACAGCTTCACCTATTTGTCAGTTATTAAATGCTACAACTTTCTGTGTCTTGCTAGCCAACTGCTTATAAAAATGAAGAGGGCTAACCCAGAGCAAATTTGTAAATAATAGGATGGCGAAGGAATGGCGTGCCTCAAGGTCTTTGCACACTGAGTCCATTTTTTTCCAGATGCAGTTTTTTATTCCATCATCTGAAAAAAATAAATAAATCATACACACAGAAACCTTGCATACTGAGTACAGCACGTTTTATATTTTTTGAGAACATTTGCAATATGAGACCAAATGTAAAGACACATTTGTTCTCTTGCTTCTCTCTCGTTGCATCTATCTCCCTGGCTGTCACCACTCTCGTCCTGTGTCTTGCATATGGCACGGCAGCTGCATGAAGGGACTGAGCTGTCCTCCCTCTCTGTTTTCACACTTTCCCTGTCTTTGTCTGTGTGCGGTCCACATACTCCTCCTCGTCATCATTATTCACCTGAATGTTACTATCTGACCTGTTAAAAGCGAGCCATCTGAGTTATTAAAGTATGCACTCTGTTCCTCTGTCCCGCCACCACATTTTCTTCACTGATTCTCGGTCAAACAACCCCACAGCGATTTTTGAGGTATGTGGAAAATGCTGAAATTCAAACTTTCATGACAGACAAAAGTTTCTGTATCAGTGTGTAAATGTGATTGACATACATAGGTTTTATTTATTTTTAGACGTAAGCCAATTTCGGATCAAAAAAAGGACTCAGTATGCAAAGGCCTTAACTCTGCCTCTGATTGGCTTACCTTGACATTCTCTTGCCTAAACCCTAACCAACAAAGGAAACAAGTACTGGCCAATCATAGGGAGAATAGGGCGGCTCATTTCTTTGCTATCTTTGGATTTGAAAATTTGCTAATCCCAAAGTTAGTAAGTGAAATTAGCTTTACTTTGAAGTTGGACTGTTAACACGAACCAACTCAATAAGATAAGGGAGAAATGCCAGGCTATTGAGTCTCCACTTAGTTAGGAAGGAAATTATTGACCCAGATTCAAAATTGAATTTGCTGTTATTAGTGCTGTAACTGTTAGTATTGATTTTTTTGAAGCTGGTTCAGATTTTTTTATGTGAATTTGCCAGCAGTGTTTTGTGAGTTAGACTAAGTATTGGTTCAGGTGCAGTTTAGGCATCCAAACTATTTTAAAAGTATCATCTGAGCACCAGTATTGGAAAAAAAAAAAAAAAAAAAATACCCAGCCCTATTAGAAAGTCAGTGCACTATAAATCCTTACAGTGAATATATCACCAGATAAAATGCAGCACGTCCATAGTTTCAGAGGTGCATGACACTGAGAGGCTGATATTTTACTTTTAATATGAGATAAATTGAACTGGTCTAACCTATGTCCTGTTGCCAAGCAGCTCTATGAACCCCACCTCTATTTCTGCTGCACTCATTCACACATTATTGCCCTATGCAATCTGTGCAGCCATATATTGTAATTATCTGTAACTTTCTTATCACAAGATGTGGCTTCCATAAAGAAGTAAAGCAGTAATTTACTCTAAACCATTTAAGACAACTGTAATTACAACTAGGCTGTGCAGGATATGAAGGACTAAGTGTTTGTTGAAATGGTCAGCCTGAAAGCTTTGAGTGTATGAATACATGAAAGAGTGCCAAGAACAGAAAGAAAAAAGGAGTAATGCATAATGAAGTATTTGACGATAACAGTGCTGCCACAGACAGTTATGGTATAATGAGCGTAAAATGATCATTAGGGGCTTCTAATGGCAAAATCAGTTATGCTACCACACACAAACACAGCCTGTGTTAACACTGTGTTGATGCTGTGTGACAATTTTATGCTCCATAAAAATATTCTATATTTTCTGTGATTGTCGAGAAGCAGAACCTAACATGTTTTTAACATCTTGTGTTGGCTAAATGGCCTAACAACACTCAAAATAGAAATGCTATGGTATAAGGTAAAAAACAAATATAATTAAACATTTTCCTTGTCTGAGTGGATAAAACATTTATTTGCTGACTTATGAGTAACACAATATGACTATATTAATACCACATAAGCTACAAATCCTGCACTATTTGACTGGCTTGATAACACATGCTGGTGAAGAATCGATTATTACAGATTATTATATTAAATGAAACAATGTCTAATTATTAAATGGTCGTGAGGGCAAATCCTGTTTATATGACAACCATATAGGAGAGGTCTTTACAGCTGAACATTACGGATTTATTGAATAGAGCTGAATGGAAATATCATATTATGACCAGTAGTCGTGAATTGATTACCAGATAAATTGATTAGCTGGCTGACTGAAAATGAATTGTCAACCTATTTTATCATATGATGTCAGTCATGTAACAAGTTAAAACTTCAAACGTTTCCTGATTCCAGCTTTTCCAATGAGATGATTTGATAAATTTTTCTATTTATGTCTGTCAAGCCTCTGTGTCTGGTCATGTTTTCGTTTTTTCTTCATTTTGTCCATTTCCTGTTAGTTTTATTTTGTTAATCTCTGTCTCATGTCATTTAAGATCCCCACTTCCTTGTCAAGTTTTCCTCCTGTGTGATTACCTTCACTGCCCTAATGTGTTTCACCTGCATCTGATTGTCACACCTGTGTCATGTAAAGTTCCCCTCCTCTTGTGTATATCAGCTGGGTTTTTCCTTCCTTCAGTGCCAGTTTGTCTTTGTCACTAGCAGTAAGCCTTCCAGCATTATTTTTCTTGTGCTAGTGTTCTTATGCCTGTAAATTTTGGACCAGTCTTTAAATCTGCCTCCGTCCAGCCCCTTTTGGATTTGTTTGCCTCATTGATTGATTGCTCGTGTACCGGACCTGTTTTTTGTGATTAAAGACTTTGACTATTACTCACCCGATCTGCTTCTGAGTCATGTGTGTGGCTCTATTCCACGTGAGCCTGATAGTGCCATTGTAAATTGACTATCTTTGACTTCTAGACTGTTGATAAGACAAACAGCTACGTGAAGATGTCGCCTTAGGCTCTGAACACATTTTTAACAGGTAGTTTTTACTACCATCTGATACTTTGTAGATTATGTGGTTAGTTGACAGATTAATCTATAATACAATTAAAGTGCACCCAGAGAGCAGCAGGGATGTGTCTTGATTTTAAGGACATTAGGGGCTTAGACCTGATCTCAGGTCATCTCTAGGGGAGTCCATCAGGAATTTTATTTGATGAACAGTGATGTTTTTTCATGTCCTCTGGCCCCATATTTATGATTTAAAAAAATGTTTTTCCTTTCTTTTTCTTTTTTTTCCACTTCCCAGATGAATTATGTAAAGTGGAAAATATAATTAGTTGTTTGAAATTGTCATTGAGTATTGACTACTTGATGTATAAATTATATCACTGAGTAGAAATGGAAAATAGTTAAATGTATGTATTTATGTTGCGGTACATTTACTCAAGTACATGTATGAATGCAATGACAGCTTACTAGTTCCAGAGATTTTATTTTATTTTATTTTTTTAATAATTAAACCTATTTTTACTTTTGAACAAAATATATAGCCCATATATTTAGATCATGTGTGGTCCTAACAATGCCACTGGAGTGCAGATCTCCATCAGGCAGCAGCATTCCTGCTGCGGCGTCTTTGGAAAATGAGCGTCGCATAGCTGCGCCTTATAGAATTTTCTCTCCTAGCCTCCTCACAGATAAGGTGGCAACTTATTTCAGATGGCTTTTCACTTCATATTATGCCTATATTTAGTGGTTCATATAATATTGGGTATGGAATTAATCTAAAGATGTTTTAGTTTAAAATGACACCAAACATTTCTGTGGCTGTCATTTTTTCAGCCACGACAAACTTTTCAGGAATGTCTTCTGCCCATGCTTTTGCAACGTGGTTTTGTTGATGACTTGCTCCTCTACCAACCAATTAAAATAAGTGAGGGGTCAGCAACCAAAAACATTATAAAACACTTATTTATTTATTTTTTTCAGTAACTGAATCACTACATGTAAAAGAGATCCTTGAGCATACAATCAGAAATGTGCACAAAATATTAGGCTGGCTTGTCCTGTAGTTTGCTAGATGAGCTGCAGACAGATAAATAAATGATGCACATGCACACGACATAAAACGATCCCCTCCAAGCTCATGAATGGCGGAGATAAAAATCAGTAGTCACTGCTCAAATGACACTTAAAATATGACAGATAATCATAAAGGTGATAGCAGTCTAAAAGATTCACGTTTTCAAGATTTCCAACATTTTGACAGCAATATCTTGAGAAAATCTTATCACACGCAACTATTTTATTATTCATTGTGTTGCTCAGTGATGAAGAGTTGCTGTGATATTTTCAGACACTGTGGGAGTCGACTCCTCACTAGGACGGTCAAGGTCATTCTCAACACATGCCTTTGGTCCACTGCACCAGATGATTGTCAGCTGAGTCCAACATTGTCGATTTGGCCTTTTGATTCACACAAACATGCGTGTGAGCAGACATAGCTACACACACACACACACACACACACACACACGCGCACACACACACACACACACACACACACACACACACACACACACACAAACACAGTGAGAGTAAGAGATTATTGGCTCCTGGCTTTAACAGACTGAATCCTGGCTTCCCAAACACAGACCTGTTTATGTGTGACCCAGCTTGAAACGATATGATTGGTTAGGGCCCACCAACGTGCACAGAATGACAGCCGGTGGAGTGTACACATACACAAACACACACACTGAATGGCATCCTGGGCTGAATACAGATGGAAGGAGTTCTTTTTTCATTGCTTGTCTAATTGCTTTTCTTAGCTCCATGCTAACATCTTACAGTACTTTTCTAATGGCAGCTTACATTACAGCGGGTTAGTGTTTGACTTTCCTGTTTGAACCCATAATAGGAACCATTTAGCATCTGATGATGGCGTATTCTTTAATCTGTATATTATTAGAGTTGTCTATTATGATTATTTTTGCATTATAAAACAAAAGGAAATTAAATCAATGTCACTTTTCTCTCTGTTGGGGATTAAAATAATCATTTCCAAATCATTTTTACAAGTAGATTATACATGTTGAAAAAAAAAAACATTCTGGACTAAAGAGCTTTATGACCTGTTTGGATTCTAATGTGCTGCATTAGAGAGATTGTTATATATTTAAAGGTATACTATGAAGGAATTGTTGGTTACTGTTTGTAAACAATATCCTTAGCAAAAGTGACAGTCAATTTCAGATTCATTTTCATTGGCTAAATTTGCATTTTCTGTGTTATGTCTGCCATTTTTGTAACATTCTCCTGGAGGCATGCTGCCTATTGTCTGACACCTGGCTGCAACCTTTTTATAAAGTCCCGACTTCACCTTGCTGCCCCCAAGAATGTCCCGAACATAGCTGAAATAAGAAAATTAATAAATAAATGCATACAGACAGAGGGCAGAATCTTTGCAGACAGATATACCGTCACACACTTCCACTGGGTCGGACGTGACGATTTAAAGGGATTACTTATGTATGAGTCTGTATACTGGGTTTTTTTTTGTTGTTGTTGTTGTTTTTTAGGAAAGTCCTGCATTAAAGTACCTTTAGCTTCCATTTTTTAAATGAAGTTGAACTCTAACCTAATTTAAGGATTTCAACATATGCCACAAAATGTTCAAACACTCTGGCTAGTCGTCGCTTGAAAGCCTGTGTATGTATATCTTTCTGACCATAGCACAGCCCTTGAGTGGCATAACCAGACTGAACCATACTTCAGTAGGAAATAATCAAGTGTTGTATTTATATGACTGAAACACCATTAGAAGCTATGGCCCACATTGTATTTTTTTCATTGAATAAGTAAATATGAAATGTTGGTTATTCATTAAAAAAAAACACTTTCATTAGTTGTATTTGTTTAAAAATGTATTTTAGAACAGTTAAAATTGAAAATGTAATTTCTGGTTGTTAATGAATACATGGACAAAAAAATGTTAATGAAGTGCAGTGTGACCCACTGACAGCAACACCCTCTAACAGGCAGACCCAGCGGGGGGGTTCTTTGGGTTAACAGATTGCAAAGTTCTGGTACAAAAGTGCTTGAAAGTGTATAGTGCTATAAGCTGTTTAAACTATTATGCTGTGTTTGCAGGACCACATCATCACACACCTTCACTCTATCAGTAAGAAAACTGTTTTCATCAAAGCTCCGTCTGTGGCTCAGCAAATTCATCGCAGGCTTTTAAAGAGGCCTGCAGGACCTGCAGATGGAGCATTTTGACAAACCAGGTGAGGTAGTATGAGGAGACATTTATATTCCTAATACCTTTTATCCTTACTATAAATATAGGCATACAAACTCTTTAACTATTGCTGGAATGAAAAAGAAAAAAGAAATTAAAAGCCATACACAACTGTCCAAAATAATCATAAGCAGGTAAAATCATGATTATGAATAAACGTAGGAAATTGCCATTTTTATTATTATAGGTTCTAGTATAACATTGCACTGCAGTACTGCATGTGGTTTGTCCAAGTGGTGTTGCCGTACCCCAAGAGAACAAGGCTCAAGAGCCTTCATTACATTGAATTTGTGAGGCAGCCCATGATTGTTTATGTTGCACTGCATGTGTAAGTGATGTCATAGCTTTCATTTATTTGTATAGTAATACTTTCTTATCATAAACCCAACAACAACAATACTACTACTACTTATAATTATAAAAATTATTATAATAATAATAACAATTCAAAGTAGGAGACAAGTTTTCTTTCTTTTTTTAAAATGTATTTATGTATTTGTTTATCTTTCTATTTATCATCTATTTATTAATTATCAAGTTAACTCTACAGCTACATGGCTGAATCACAATAACCAAATCATAGGAAGACAAAATGTGTTCTAAATACAAGTGTATTTAGAAAAATTAATAGCTATTTTTAAATACCAGATACTGAATCAGTCTATAATAATAATAATAATAATAATTCATATTTCAAACCATTGTTAACGTCGTTAGGCTGACGAGGGGGGAAGAATGGGAAACTGTGCACCATAGCCACCATTTTTGCAGTATATTTTAACAAAATCTCACTTGCATATAGGACATACACCATATGCATATTTATATTTGACTGCCTAGCAGTTCCTTTAAGCACAATGCGGGCCATCACAAATCTATGATTCCTCCTGGCTTCTCTCATCAAATCCATCCATGCAAATCTCCAATTAATCAATTTTGTCAGGAGAAAAGGTCAAGTTTGCATATTTGCTACTCTTAAGAAGCCATACTTACCATTTTATCTCTCAGCTGTAGCACTGAGGGAAGCCTGCTGCTCTGGAACAAATCAAACCCATCACTTGAGAGAGTGCTTCTCTTTCTGATGACTGCGGGGATCAGACTGAGCAACTGTGTCTGATTGTTTGACAACAATGTCAGTGCGAGGTAGAGTGCTGCACAGACAATTGTCATTGTCCTTTCTCATTCAGAACTCTGCATATCCTCTTTTGCACAGCCCCAAATTGATTGTAAAATGGCAATTAGCTTAACCAGTGAAGACTTTGTGCACTGGACTGTGGTATAATACCAGCATTTATAACGTATTGATCCTCAGGAAAGTCAAAGCCACAAAGTCCCTCATGAAGCCTTAACACTGGCCCAGAATGTAGGCTGGTAGTTTGAAAAGACTGCTGTGTGTTATCACTGGTCTAATTGAAGTGGTAACAGCTTCATCACTACAGCCGCAGGGTGTGAAGAAATGAAGAGTACAGACTGTGGTTATCTATTATGGCGCTAATTATAGGAATATGCCTTGGGCTTAGCAACTGTCCCTGGCACTACACTATCTATAATCTATTCCAAAACTTGAGAGTGCTTTACAAGGTTAGAAATGGGATGAAATCAACTGCACAGTGGATGGAGCTGATGCAGTATTATCTGACGGTATTATCTTCAAACAAAAACAACAAAATTAGCCTTGAAATTCAAGAAAAAGTTTGATTGGGGCTATTATTTGGTTGTGCATGCATTTGTGTGTCCCTGCGTGTGTGTGCGCAGCTGTGTGAGGGTGATTATGGTGTGACAGCTGCTGACAGAGAGCCCAACTTCAGGCAAGTGAAGAGGTCTTAAATAAGGCAGTAGCTTTCTGAGTAGCTACACTCTTCGCCATGCACTTTCCCCCTCTCTGAAAGGCTGCAATTACCATGTCAGCTGCTATAATGCTAACATGAAGAAAATAGCTCAAGCTAATTATTCACTCTCTTGTTCAGTCAGTAAGAAGGGGGAGGAGCGGGAAACATAGAAACTGTGAAATGGACAAAGGCATGGTAATGATGACAGATTAAATATGAAATGTTGATCTTCAGATGTAAACGTTCTGTCATCTGTGTGAAAATACTTTTATACTTGCCCTCTAAGAAAGAGAGAAACTTGCTGGATTGCAGAGTTAAAATCTCAAAACTGAGATGCACCTCCACTTCCTGGGCTGCGTAACCTCACCACTAGGAGAGCTTCATGAAGCCTGTAATGTTAAAATCATTTTGAACTTTTGATATATGAGTTATGAAGATATTTTGACAAAACAGAGATGGCTCAACTCTGACCTGGCTAGCCTAAACACGGGCTTAAATTGTCTTATCCAAAAAGGAAAGTTAACCCCCCAAAATATGTATTTTTCCTCTTAATTGTAGTGTTATTAATCAATCTAGATTTTTTTGGTGTGAGTTGTAGAGTGTTGGAGATATCGGTCATAGAGATGTCTGCTTACTCTCCAATGTAATTACTAGATGGCACTTGGCTAGTGGTGCTCGAAGCTCTGAAATAATAGATTTAAAAAAACTCAACAGCAATGTCTCTTTCCACAAATTATGAACCCATTACTCAAGATAATCTACAGACCTTGCTGTGAGCAGTTTCATGTAGGAATTATTTTCTTTCCACGGGAATACACCTAAGAGCTAAATCACTGTACAGAAGAAAGAGGGCACCTAGACAAGAGGCTTGTGATTTCGACAGCATGAGATGTAAACATTTATGGTGTCCACCTTGGCTGAGCTGAATCATTAGCTAGCTCAGTGCTGATAGCTGAGCTAACAGTTCAGTTAGTCAGTTCTTTTGGGTGGTGATTCAGTTGGTGGGTGTAGTTCAGTAGAAAGAAAGTAGTTCCTACATGAAAGTAATCACAACAAGGTCTGTAGATGGTCTTGAGTGACTGGGTCATGATTTCTGGAAAGCGACATTGCTGTTGAGTTTTTTATTTATTTATTTATTTATTTATTGGCACCTTGAGCACCACAAGCCAAGTGCCATCTAGTTCCATTATATCAGAGAGAGGGCAGACAGTCGATATCTCAAATACTCTGCACCTCAGAGCAAAACAAATCTAGATTTATAAATAGCACTACAGGTAAGAAAAAAATATGTTTATTATATTTGGGGGTGAGATGAAGACAAATGCAAGAAGTAAAATATTTACCTGAGCCAAACTATGCAACTGTGCCAGCACAATCTCTTAACTTTGGTTGAACAAATATAGTCTAAGAACCATGCCTAAAGCACATTTAAGACTGTTTCAACGAAGTGCAAGAAAACATACTGTTAAAGCATTAAAATCACTAATTCAGTTTTAACAGTTTGGATTTATTAATGCTTTACATTGGATCATTTGGCAGAGGCACGTCAAATACTTTCTGTCTGCCAAGAGGCTGTGTATGGTTTATTTATTTATTTTATTTATTTATTCATATTTTGTGTTGATGATGCTGGTTGAGCTCATAGACTCTATCATGAAGATGGACGACCTGACAGCTCCCCAAAGGTGAAACCAAGACATCTCACCCGCCCCCTAGTGGCTAACTGCAATATTAATCATAAAGCTTGCTCCCTCTACATTAGTGGATGGCTCATGGGCCAAACTAAAAAATCAAAGTACACATACACTAAACATTTCTCAAAGACGCTTTCTATCATTAAAGGAAGTTATCACCCTGATGTATGTTCAAGTAATCGTTTTTCTGATAACTGGTTTTGATGTTTTAAAAAAGGGGCTTGATGTCATGCTGTGTGTTCCAAACGGTGGGCTCGAGTGGTCAGGTGGGGGTTATGGGCGGGAACTTGATACTGTGTAGACTCTGGCTCCAAGTGACATCACCAGCACACGATGGCAGCAGCCTTATGGTTTCAGTTTTGTAAAGTGGGAGAAAGCGGAAATGTGTTGTCCATCTTTAGTCATGGTTGAACTTGTTTGACATACTTCACAGGTGAAGCAGTATTTGCAATTTTTTGAGTCTTTCTGCAGAAAAAAATACTGTGTATTTCCGGAGGGTTGAAAATGGAATTCTATTCAATGATTTTTATTTGTGTGATTGTAAATTGACCAGAAACAGCCAACAGCAACAAAGTGTCTTCATCAAAACTGCTCTGTCAATAAGACATTAATGTCTGCTTGCACAGTATGAGAGCTGTAGAAATAAACCATCTTTGTTGAGATCCCTTGCTGAAGACGTTTTTTTTAACGACTGACTCAAAGTGTTTGAAGTGTAAATACTCAGTACGGGTTTCTAACTTTTTTTCAAGAGTTTTGTGGATGATACCTCCGAACTTGTTCTTTATAGTCTCCTGTATTTGCATTTATACAGCGAACCTCAGTTTACTTCCCCGCTCATCAAAAGGTAAGAGTCCTAAATTTGTTTTTTCATGTTTTCTATTATGAAGTGAACAGAATATTTTCAAGTTTAGATATTTTCCTTTGAGGACAAAACTTGCTAAAGATTTAATAAGACCAGGAGTAAAGTCCTCTTATCAAAATCACTCAAACTCAAAGGTCACTCAAAAATTCTGCCACCGCTCGCAATTAAGCGGCCCCCTGGTGAGAGGTGTATTAAAGTGGCTTAGAAGATTTTATATGGTCTGATGTTTATCTTCCTTCCTGGTGAAGTTACTTACAAGTACTTTGTTTTCCTCACACATCATGCATTAGCCTAATGAGACAGCTCTTCAAGTCTGACTGAGTTTATCCATCCACTGAAATAGCCATATCCTCACATAACCTGCATCATTTTTCATGCTTCCATATTACGAAGTATGAGATAAATGTTATCCATGGCAAGTAAGGTTACTGAGGTCTTATAGATAAACAAAAAGGTCCTTGAATATTTCAATAGCTCAGGGGAGGAGCATGTATCAATGGAAACATGGGTTGAAAATTTACAGCAAAACACACATAAATAGTAAAAAAAAAAAAATATACTATAGCTCTGAGCAACATAAGTGTTTCACATGCATATACTATATTCACGCTCTACACATAAGTTTACAATGTTAATCCTTGCTGTGCCCACAGTATGATTATGTGATGACTAGATCTTTCTATATCTAGCAGAGGCAGACAGCAGCAGCACAGACACATTGATATTACATTATTCATCAGGCAGCAGCACTTAACTATTAGCTGGGCCTTTGACTTCACACACATACACACATGCATGTTGGCGCTACATGCTTTGCCACACTCACACACACAGCCACGTGCAAACCACACAAACCTGTACCTGTGCATGACTGACAGGGATTTTTTGCCTTGTCATTGTTTATCTCCCTGACGCCATTGATTTAACTGAGTTGGATGGGTCTGCCTAATCCCTCGGGTTATTGGAATTTTGCTTAAAAAAAAAAAAAAGCTTATGGGAATGGACAGGCATCTTAAAAAGGGACAGGAAATTCTCCCAGAATCCATCAAATCACTGTGTGGCAGTGCTGACGCAGAGATATTGATGCCATCCCCTTGTCTGGACGATTTTATCAAACCCACAAAGACAAAATGATAAAGAATCAGCAATATTCATTTGTACTTTATGGCAGTATGTCCATATTACTGTACGTCTACCAAAGAACGTAATCACCTGCAGTATGTCATTGCTTAATCAGGAGGTCACAGGGAGCTCATACTAGGATAGGTGATCCAATGATCGAGCATGCAAATAGATTATTCCACTAAAGCTCTCTTTATTTCTTTTCATTGGAGGTAAATTGATTTATGCCAGAATAAACAATTGCATTCATTATTTTATTCTCTGGGCACAAACTTATTTCAGTTTCATTAAAGTCAAGTAGTTGGATTAATTTCATGGAAGACAATGATCAAAATTTGGAGCTGTTCGATTTCACATTGTTTAGCTGAAGACATACATTGCAAAATTAATTAATGTCTGTGTAAACCCCACTATCACACCGCTAACCCACACCCTATAAGAGTACACAATGCCAATTCCACCCACAATTCTATAATTTAGTCCATCCAACAAGAAATGTAGAGTTGTTGTACTTCTGGTTATGGAGTTATGCTTGCAAGTATTGCACCCATTTTTCTTTGCATTATGACCTTATGGAGTTTAGCATGCTATCCTGCAAACAAGTGATTGCTAATCATTTCACTATTCAGTAATGCTGTCGTCATCCACATTGTCAATGAAACAGCTTTTATACACAAGTATAGAATATGATTATGTATCCATTTAATCATATTCGTATGTGTTTTTTAAAAATTCAATCACTGTTTGTTTGCATTAGCTCCTGCCTGGGCTGTGTTCAGCCCCAACAAATGTAACAAAAAAAAAATATTTAAACAGAAATGGTGGTGTGTTGAACACCCTGTTCAACACACCACCCTGCCCTGCCTTTAATACTGCTGGGTTATACAGTTTAAGTAAAAAGGGCTTTGTTGATGTGGAAAAACATTACACAAGCAAAAGTGAAGTAAAAAAAAAAAAAATTGTACAATAAGTAGCAGTCTACCATACTAAGGATTATATACACAATGCTGCTGATTAGGTACACCTCTGACACACCCAGCAAACAGGAAAAAACATACCTTTTAGACCACTGCACACAACTCCAAGGAAACATACCGTTCACTTTGGAAACTGTAGCAACATGGTGAGATTGAACGTGCCTCTGCTGGTCATGGGGCCAAACTGCCAAACAGGAAAGGGGAGCATCCAATGGGCTTTACTGTAGGCTGAGACTGTACCATGTTAGTTGGAGGGTAGAGGGGGTGCTCATCGTTTTAAGTTTTTTATAGTACACTTAACAACTTGAATTGTTAATGTGTATGTGTTAGGACAATAATTATTAGAAATGATTTCACTTAGAAATGTTATTTGTATGTCTCTATTGATTGTGAACTTACTTTGTGTTTTCCTAGAGGGCGTGGCCTCCTGTACTGATAGTCAGAGATAAAAGCTTCTCAGGAAGTGGAAAGATGTTTCGGTTCAGGTGCCATCCTGCTTAAAACAGCATATGTCTGCTACCAGACAGCTACATGGGCCTGGTCAGGTTTCCTTTTCTCAGCTGGTGAGTTTGCTTATGCTCTTTTGACAGCTTTGTACACATTTTTTTCACAACATTGTGTTCACAACAGCAACAAACAAGCCTAAACTGCTTTGTTTGACACCACTTGACCAATTTATCACCATTCAAGCTTTCTAGTCAGCTAATAATATTGCTTGTTTGTTTTCCTATGAATAATGTTTTGATTGCATGTCATGAAGAAGGATTATCTCCTAAAGATGGCCACAACTTTTAGAAAAATTGTAAGTGCAAAAAGTGAGTGTGCACGTATGTGTAGTGTCTGTGTGTCTTCTGCTGTCTTACAATCTATTGGACCAATGAGCATCATATGTGCACATTTATGACTGTAATCTCAATGATATTTTGTGGTTGTGGTGATTCATCATTACTGATGACTTAACCTCTGACATATCACTCATCTATACCTGTGAGCAGGAGTTGCAAGTGTTGCAGAAATCGTCATATAAACAACAAGCATTACCTTTTCTGTTGGAGGACACATTTTTGGCCTTTGTCATGGCTCAAAAACTGAAATCTGGTCTCAGCTTTAATCGCAGGATCTGCAGATTATTTTTGTATATTCCAGGCATAACATGGGATGGATTTGTCGCCATTTTCATTATCTTTGCCGCCATCTTGATTAAGGGATCCGGGAGGGGCAGTTCAGCAGGTGCAGCTCTCTGTGCTCTAGCTATGACCTGGTTTTGTTCTGTCAACCACACGGCATCATACCATACTGAAAGCATTTCAGAAACGGAGGGGTTTGCCTTACAGATTTTGTAGACTTGCAGATTTTGTTGATTTGGTGACTTTTCCTTCATATTTGTACTCATACTTAAAGTAATTAAGCCATGCAGTTAAAATATTATTTTAGTCTAGTTAAATTGTCTTTATTGTTGTTATGACTTTGTTGCTTGTTATGACTTTGTTGCACTGTTGCCTACCGGAAGAGCGAATACCGTTCCAAGTCCAGTTCTGAATTATATGGATCAAAGATTCTAGTTGTGCTGTAGTCATTACAAATACAGCTATCTTCATAATCACATTACATCTGTAAATCACACAAAGCACCTGTTGGTAGGAAAACTTGATCTAGTCTGTACAATGTGCTTTAGCTCTGGAAAAAATGTATGAGGCATGTTTTTTAGCCCATTCTCATTCCAAAGTTGTCAAACACTGCAGCTTTGTCAGTGATTTCGGGAAAATATATTGACACAAAAAGCCACCTTTCACGGTTGTATGATATGACGCAGGCAGCGTCAGTTTGTAACATGGGCGGACTGAACCATTTGCACTGTTTTGATATGCTACTAGTTGGCCAGAAGGCACCTGGTGCAGCAGTATGACACAAGGTCAGGCAGCGTCAGTTGATAATGTGGCTGGATGGAAGCCACAGGCAAATGATCCGTCGCTTCACAGTGTCAGGTTGAAATGCTGCCAAAACTGACATAATATGAAGGCCACTATAGGACCGACAGGAGGGATGGTGGATTGGTCCAACTAACCATGGACTTTTACATGGGAGCCCAGAGTTTGCTTCCTCTATCAATGTAGAGCCAAACCATGATGATTTTTTTCCTTAACCGTGCCCTTCTAGCCTAATCCTAACCATGTGCTTTTGTTGATGTCCCGGTGTTTGTTGTCATGTGCTTTTGTTGCCTAAGCATAACCATGTGCTTGTGATGACATTATGGTAGGGGCATCAGGGAACATCAACAGTAGACTCCGGAGGATACAAAGAGCACAATAAGTAGACATAAAAGTCTACTGACAAAGTGGGGATATGCAGCTACTTGGGACGGGAACGTGTTGGCATTTTTGTTAGTTTGTGGGACACATCTGAACCATATTGTGGTGTGTCTGCTGAAATTACAAGACTTGTTTAAAGTGGCTGCAATCAGCCCAGCAGCCACTTGTTGGCGATATGCACCCTCCTGAGTGCACTTTTTTAGTTCTTTAATGGCCAGTGATCTGAAAATGTATTTGCCAGTTCAGCAAAACCTCAGTTCCACTGGTACTCAGCATTTTTTGTTGAGCTAATTCAATTAGCACAAAATTTTAAACAGCAGACAAATGTGTCTTTTCTAGCTGAAATAGTTTTTCTTTTGTTTGTTTGTTTTTTTTTGCAGGGAAAATACAGACAGCTACTGCTGTATCCAGTTACACAGAGGTCGTGAGAACCAGGCTCTAAAAAGACATGTCTGACAGAGTGGTGCTCTCTCACCCCATTTAGCCCCTGTGATGGATGGATCATTTTATACACCATTAATCCATCCGTTTGTCAATTACTAATGGAAATTTTGGGGTTGAGGGTGGGGGGCAGGTTTCAGGAACTGTCAAGTCGCTGAATGCCACCTCGCATCACTGCTGAGTGTAATTACAGAACCTGTCGGAAAAGTAAAAGAAACGCTCAAAACACAAAAAGGTGCAACGGGTGATAATGATGTTTATTGCGCTCCATGATTATTATCAACACCGTCACTTCCAGGGGGAATTCATTTTGTATTTTGTGAACATGATTGCCTGAGTACCATACATTGTTTGGTTGTATAATAAGCATTCACTGCAAGACAAGTGGCTCGCTGATGGCACTCTGCTGAGAAAATTATATTCTGTTTCTACTAGAGAACATCACATTTAGAAACAATGGAGAACAGAGATGGATTTGTTCCCAGACACCTTTCAAAACTCCTTAAATGAAATAAAATGTGCAGGAATTATGGGAGATTATGCAAATAAGCATGCATTGGTATAGTCGTGGGTTTGTTATGTTGTTCTGTCCCTTTTTATCTAAAGTCTGCAAAGTAGAAAAGCACATTATAAGTCTTTTTTTTCCTTGCATGACACTGAATACCATTTAGCTGTTCATATTGGTAAAATGCATTTACAAATTCTATCATTTATAAACAAATTCATCACCATTTTTTCCCTTATTGATTGGGAATAAGGGAAAATATGCAGTATGCAATACTATGACATGCATTCATAGTAATCTTATGTTGCATGAAGTATTAACAGTAAGGTTGAATTAAACAAGTAGTACATCTTGTGATAATAAATAAAACCAGAAGATAGAAACAAGAAACAAAGCCTCTTGAATAGCAAAAGGGACATTATGGAGGGTGAAAAAAGGTTTATAAGAAGCTATCTGCTGTCAGTCCCTGGAAATTACCCCAGCCTGTGAGGGCATCCCGTTTCCTTCCTTCATCTCTGAGCGATGGGCGGATGTCTCTTTAACAGCTGGGGTTACCGACACAGCGGCTCGCAGGCCTGATGAGCTGCTCTCTCTATTTGCTCTGCTCATTCTCCTGAGCACCGTGGCCATCCAGATTAGAGCCTATGGCCCATTAGGCAGCCACGGAGGTGGGCAACCTCATAGGTGTAGCACAAGTGTGTATGAGAGTGTGCATGTGTGTGTGCAGCAAGATAGACACTACAAGTCATTCTGCAGGGGGAAAAATGTTCTTCTGTAGGAGAGTCTGTGCTCTTGTACCTCCATTCTTTATGGAGACCAAATATTCTAACAAGGACAGAAAGCTGAGGAAAATATACTTCACTTTGGAGCTGGTAGTAGTATGCGTTTCTGTTATCTGAACACAAGCGAAAAGCCAAGAAACACTACCGCTCATATCTGTACCTGCACCTCCAGCTGACCACTTGTGTTCAGATGTCAATACTGCCCTGTGCAGAGTTAATACATCCACACTTGTGCTTGCTGCTCTGTAGTATGCTTGCTATTCACGTTAGATGCTTTCCTGAAATTTCACTGGGGTATACGGTATATGATGGTTTAAGTGTGCTGCACTAACCCCACCCCCAGCGACAAGTGTGCTACTTATTTTCAGCATTTAAGAATAATAAATACACAGTAGAAACCCACAAAATGCTAAGAAATGTAAAGGTGTGACAAGTAATATTCTCACACCTATTTCCTTTATTAAACAGAGAAATACAACTGTGCACCTTTTGAATTCAGCTTTGTTTCTGTCAAGGAAGATTGAGGTGGCTTAATAGCCTCATTAACACATCATGGAAAAACAGACTTCATTCAAACATGACAGAAACAAAGTAAAACTCACCCAAATCATCTTGATTACTTCTGTTAGTAATCTAGTTAGTAAGTCCTCTGTTCCATTAATCACCAGCTCTGGTTTGGTAGAAATAAATCCTTATTCACCAACTTAGATGTAAAAAATATGCCATTGTTCTCCAGGCGCCAGCTGTTTACAGTTCTGTAACTTTTCCCTCCACCACTTCGTGTCACGGTATCTTTCAGCTCAGCTGCCTGTTCTACCAGTAGAGACGGAATTGAAAAATATACCTTGGATCTTGGATGATCTATCTTGGAGGCCGTTTGTGTTTAGCGCTATCCACTTGTGGTCAGATCATCCAAAATGCATGTTTATACTATGTCTAAACAAGGTGAATGAGTAATTTTAACAAACAAGACACATATAGAGGTTTTGATGAAGATTAAGGTGCATGTTTACTCATCAACACACTAATATGAGAAGATTACAGGATATAAGTGTTATAGCCATGCCTCAGGTTTTAAGCAAGTCACTTGTAAACCTAGACTGAGACATTACACAGATTCTCTCTATGAATGAAAATAGAGTTTCTGTAAGTAGGGCCCTTTTCATTTTATTACATTTTATACGAACTATCCCATCCCAAACTTATTTTTATCTGTAATTAATGTTGTCATGTCCTCAAATTAAAATGTCCTCAAAGTATATTGAAATGTAAATATACTGTTTGAGTTGGGTGAATATTAAATCCAATTTTTAATTTACTGCACATTCTGTGTTCAAAGCTGCTTTAGAAAATATCATATAAAACATCTCACTGGGAATGGTTTACTTAAAAAAAGGCCTTCATTTGCAGTCTATCTGAGATGCTGACAGTTTTTACAGACTTGCCCAAAGCCATAGATGGATTTAGCTTAGAAAGTTTCCAGCTTCAAGGTGCAGTGAAGGCATGTTGTCTATTATTCCCAAATTTCAGATATATACACATTGTTGCACATTGATATATGTCAAGTCAGCAATTACGCTCTCTCAAACACAGGATGATATACTTTTACGGTCATTTCTGGAATTTCTACCATGCAAGTACCACCATTAAAAGTTCACGAATAAAGTAGGCCATATTCAGTATATTTTTAATAATAACAATGCATTGAATGACAATGTGAAAGGGGTTGCTAATAGTGACGAACCTACAGAGAATTTCTTTCCAAATTTGCAGCTTCTCTCAGCTTTGTGGAGCTTCACAGCCAATTTCAGCTCATTATTTAGCTGTCTGGCCCACAACTTTTGTGTTTTGGTTCACCCTAAGCGTTCTCAGAGCCTCGTTGTTGGCTGCAGTCAGGCTGCTTGCCCCCGTGTTACATTACATTTGTGAAGTGTGTCTGTGTGTCTGTGTGTGTTTGAAAGGGTAAGCAAGGATTCACCAGTCTGGCTGTGAAGACAGCATGGAAGAATTTCACTTTCAGTTCAAGTTTAAATTGTAAGATTTTTGCAAAAATGCATATTTTTTGGAAGTACTAGGCACACAACTGGATAAATGAGACTTGGATTATTCTGCCTGAGTTGTGTGAGAGTTTGTGAAGGGATGTTTTTGTATAGTTTTACTGTTGTTGAACCACCTGAGCCCCTTCTAATTCATGAAGAATTTTCTCTGGTTTTGAATTCTTCATTTACTGCAGGCATGTGAAAATAACAAAGGTTTTCCAGAAACTGAATACAAATGTTTTTTGGGGGGTGAAGAATTATTTGAAGTATTATGTCAATATCACGTTCACAGCATGTTTCTGCTGCCTACCTACTGGCAAAAATATATTTTTTGGTCTTTTAACTCCAATAATTTTCAGCCCATAGGACTTTTATGCGTCATTTAATGGAAATGCGGCCACCGTTTGTCTTTTTTGCCTAAATGCTTCTGTGGCAATAAAAATTAAATGCTTGGCCCAACACTGTGCTTGGAAGAAGTCCCTGCATGCACCCATGCCTGCAGGTTAATGCTTTTCATTGTGCTCCAGCCTCAGGGGACTGTGTTCACAGGCCAGACAGCTCCATACCATATCATGTAAATCAAAAGTTGAGCTTGATTTTGAAAAACAAATCAGAAGACAAGGCAGACTGTAAATTGCTGCAGGCAATTTCGAAGCACTGTAATCATGGTTTGTTTTTGAGCAATTGTTTTTTCCACTGTCACCGGTTTGTGTTATGCTATTTGAAAATATTCAATGTCATCCTCGCCTCGGGCAGCAGAGTGAAGCCTCACATAGATAACCGAATGTTCCCCCAGGGCCAATGCAATAATCAAGAATAGGAAAATGGGTTCACTGTTGCAGTGCAAATCCTTTGAGTCTCAAAAGCTTATGGGAGATGCAATGCAATGTATCACCTGCCACGGGAACAAATATGCTAAAACACAGCTAAATCATTGCGGAGTTGATGTCTATAAATAGTGTATACTTCACATATCTAATCAGCAAAATAGACTCCATGTTGTATTGTGTCTTTTCTTTAATGGGTGCACTCGAACAGTGGGTAATTAACACAAAGATTTTGGGGTCGATTTTTATATTGCCAAACTAGAACAGCATGTGGAACTACTCTATAAGTCCTTAGACAGCACAGCTTCACAGTCAGTTTAATTACTGTATCTTTACTTGGCCTGAACTGGAGAGAGAGTTGGACTAAATTGGGCTTTTGAGGCTGGATACCTGTTATTCACTATTTTTAATTAGATGTTTTTTTTCTTTTGGAATAAAAGTGTTAACAGACAAACATAGAGCTTGTGAATGGATCCCCAAGACATATTATAATAACAGGCTCACAGCTGAGGCTAATTGGACTTGCTTTATTGTTACTGTGCATCTCTTCTGCTCTTTCCTTCCTTCTCTCCTTCTTTCTTCCTCCCTCTTTCTCTCTTTTTCTCTCTCTCTTTCCTATATATAATTTTGTCATCTAATGTAATTTAATTGTTCTTTACGACATCTACTGCGCATCTGTCAGCCCTGGAGGAAGGATCCCTCCTCAGTCGCTCTTCCTGAGGTTTCTACAATTTTTTTCTGACTGTTGCATGTTTTTTGGGGGGGCTGGGGGGCTCCTTAGTCGATGTGAGGGGCAAAGGACAGAGGGATGTTGTATGTCCTCTGAGGCGAATTGTGATTTGTGATAATGAGCTTTATAAATAAAATTGACAGACTGACTGACTGCATGAATTTAGTTAGACACCAAAGTACTGGGCAAGTAAATACCTTGACCTGACAAAAAGTCAACAGGTCACCAAAGTTTTTGCAATTTATTCTGAGGGTACTTGAATGTCTTTACTTATTTCATGGAAACTTGTGGATTTAGTACACTGAAAACCACAAATTTCAGCTTCACAGTAATGCTAGAGGAAAAATCAAGAAATCATTAAAGTCATCAGGATTCTTCCTCTGAGGAACATCAATGGCAGGACAAAATTTCATGGAAATCCATCCATTAGCTGTTGAGATATTTTATATCTCATGTCTGATATGATGTACCAATCAGGTGACCTATAGATTAACATTGCAATCCCTAGAATCAAAATACACCACCAATCAACATGCAGCAATGACCCACCCCAAAAAGGGTTCCTATTAATAGTCTAAAAGGTATGTGGGATGAAATTTCCACGTAGACCTAAATTTTTAACAGTTTGGATTCAATCCACGTATGGGGCAGGTCTGTATGAGCTGGCACTTCATTGTGAACAGGACATTAGTGAAGCGATTAGTGCTATAAAGTCTCATTGTCTCTGTCAGTTGTGCTGATGTGGTCTCGTTCCACCTCTTTGCTTGTGATGAGTACAGATGGACGGAGCTTGTTCTCTCTGGACACGGGGAATCATAGCTCACAGTTAGGCCCCCTATACACTACAGTCACACCTCATTGACCAACATTACAGCAAAGGAAACCAAATCATTGCAGGGGGGTGGCGGTAGAGGACCTCTTCTCAACAGTTTGCCCTCTTTGATCATCATTCTCAGTTATCACCCTCTACAGGGATGAGATTTAAGTCATCTGCAATATGTTCTATTTTGCATTTTTAGTAGTAGTATGAGTAGTAATAGCATAAGAAGTACAGTCATAGTAGATAATGCCTTCATATTGGAAGATCATAGTGGTTAAATTAGTAGTAAAAGAAGAAGTTGATGTGCACACTATCTTGTATCCACAGAGAGAACATAGTGGGGGAAAAGGATTTCAGGCAAAAAGGCAAACATTGATTGCTGACATAATAGATTGCTGTCGAGGTATAGAGAGATAAAGTAGAGGCAAGTGTGAAAGTGCTTAGAATATCTAATTATGTGTCTCCATCAATGACAAATCTACACACACTGTTGCTACCAGTCTAAAATTTCTATAACCTCCTTTTTTGCTGAGAAGCACCGCAACATTTATCCATCTTTTTATAGCTGCAATATATCTGCCCGGTGACATTAATAGCTTGATCCATTTCTGTAGAATGTGCGGCCTCCCTCCAGCTACAATAGACACAAACAGGCCGCTGTGGTCAATATATTCTACTCTACAACCCTCCGTCCTCCAATGTGTTTGCACGTTGTGTTGCACAAAGTCAGTTGGCAGCTCCTCTGCATTGTTTGGTGATTGGCTGTGGGCTAAGTGGTGGTGACGGATTGTGATGTTGATGTATTTACCTCCTCTGTGCTGACAGGAAGCTGTTCCTATGTCCTGATTGACTGGGTCTCATCACTGCAGACGGCGTTGCTTTGTTTAACCCGGTCAGGTTGGGGAGGGTTTGCTTACTCACTCGATGAGACGTCCATGAAGATGAGAAGAAGACCTTCCCTAATCTTGGCTGACATTGGCCGCTTGGCAAGCAAAGCAGCTCGCTGTTGCACTGCGAATGGCTGTATATGTAGCTGCACTTCCTCTGAGACAAAGTTTGTTGTGTAGGCATGCTGATAATGAGAGGGCTATCCCGCATCAGCGCTCTGTAAAATATCTATTTTTTTTCAAGAGATACCAGAATAGTTCTTGAAATGTTTTGGGGACCTTTCAGATGCCAATATCATTACATTTAAACAGGCTCAATTAAAATAGAAAATCAAATCAGTGTCTCTAATCAGGAAAAAGAAGAAAAGAAAAAGATGGCTGTATCCCAAAAAATCATTATGCTGCCAATGCAAAAAGTGTTTTTCCCCATTAATGTCCATGGGGAAGCCCTTGAATTTGTCTCCAGGTGACACTATTACCAAAGACTGTCTGGCTACTTTTCAGACTGACTAATTTAAACTACAGTGTTAGGTGTATCTTCCCTTTAATTGCTGGTAAAAGATAATGCAGGCAACAAGCTGTTATGGTAAAACCACAGAATGTAGGCTTGTGTAGCTCTTTTACTGCTTAAACCTGATTTGAATAGACTTGAAGATTACATTTATTATATCTATAATTTATAATCAAAGGGACGTTTCAACTCATAATCAAAAATATATATTTTTCCTCTCATCTGAAGTGCTATTTATCAGTCTACATTGGTTGGTGTGAGGTACTGAGTGTTGGAGATATCGACCATAGAGATGTCTGTCATCTCTCCAATATAATAGAACTAGATGGCACTCAGCTTCAGTCATTCATTTGAAAAACTCAACAGCAATGTCTCTTTCCAGGAATCATGACTCTTTTTATTCAAGATAATCCACAGACCTTTTTTGTGAGCAGTTCTATAAGAACAGTTTTCTTTCCTTGGAACTACACCTGCCAGCTGTATCACCATGCAAAAGGAAGCATGCATTTAATCATCGATGAGAGACTTATGCTCCTGACCGTGCAAGATGTAAACATGAATAGTGGTTTCCCCAGCAAGTTCAGTGCTGTACCATGCTTACATGCTGTGAACTATTGCAATGAGTCAATAAATGAAATAAAGAAGCAAACATTTTTGCTTCACTTAGGGTTTGACGTGAGTCCTGCTGCAGGTTTGACCTTTTCAAGGTTTGGTAGTCAGACTTTGTGCATAGACACTAAGGGATGTTTCCTCTAAATTTCAGGTGTTCAAAAAATGTTTAAAAATGGTAATCACTTCTACTGTAAAATAACAAATCCATTTTACTTACTTATTAATTCTTTTATGCAGCCTATATGGCATAGGCCTTTAATAGCCAGCCCAGCGATAAAAAAAATCTTTTTTATAATTTATAATTAATTCTTTTTCTTAAAAATGTTATTTTGATTTTTTCTCTCTCAGATGGCCTCTCCATATCACTATTCCGGGTTGAATTTCAGTCCCAGCCCCCCCTTGCAATTAGGTCTGTGGATCATCTTACGTAACTGGGTCTTTGGCACTCTGAGCATCACAAGTCAAGTGCCATCTAGTTTCATAGACATCTCCACAGCTGATATCTCCAACACTTGGTAGCTCACACCAAAGCAACAAGACTGATAAATAGCACTACAGGTAAGAGGAAAAACAGGGATTTTTGGATATAGGGGTGAATTGTCCCTTTAATTTTGACCCCTTTATAGCATAATCTTAAATGAATCTATTCAAATACTAGTTTCGGCATTAAAAGACATTTTCACAAGGTAAACTTTTGAGTAAACTATTTTTTTTGTCTGTCTTCCTTTCTTTTAAAGTTTTATCTCTCATTGATTTTAAGGGTATCCCCAGCAAGTACAGTTGAAATTTACTGTTACTTAATCCACCAAACCATGTACAAAAAACGTACCATAACCATAACAATGTCTTTTACCACCCAAACATCTTACTTTACAGGGTGACAGGTAGTAAGAGATTAAATCATTCTCTCAGATCATGTGGTCAAAATCATATCATAGGTCTGTTTTACCAAATTGGGAAGCCCTGCACTTGAACCAATGAGATAACACACACACACATACACACACGCACACACACACGCCCGCCACTGCCTTGTCAGCTAACCCCCTCTAGTGCCGAGCATCCTGCACAGATGCGCACAGTCTCCCACTGTAGCCGCCGCTTCAGTTGCTCCTCCGCTGCATCCCAATCACTTCTCTGCTCACCGTCCCCATCTCCTGCTGCAGCGGACCGGGCTGGAGACACGGAGCTGCCAGTCCGTGGCCGTGCCAACAACAGGATTTCTAAAGTCTGTCACGAATCTGTGCGCCCCGGAGATGCACTAGATTAATATTTAGTCTGTCTTTGAAACAATGCAAATCCGGCGACCGAAGTCCGTGGGAAATCAAAGTTGTTAGGTGTTTCTTACCTGTCTGAACATTTTTTATTTCACTTTAAATATTTTCGCCACTTTGTCCAAAATCTGTCCGTTCCGCGCCATCGTCGTCTCTGCCTCCAGGTAAGGCAATGGATTTCCTTTTGTTCCGTCTGCCGGCAGTTCTCTTCAACGGGGACCGAATGTAAGGACCAGTGGATCGTTGCATGCTTGAAGAGGACCCAGCCGCGCTTTTACCTCCTCTGACCACGTTACCTCTCGGCTATAAGTACCCCATATTTAGCCGGTGATAAATGTTGCAGCAGACATGAGTTTTGGAAAAAGAATTTTCCTCGTTTCACTCTTTCTTGGAATGCTCCTCACTCGGTTCAGCCACTGCAACCAAGGTGAGTTTAAGGATCCTCTCCTAAAATACCTCAACTTGTTTAGCTGACTGCCGATTTATTCCCTCTTGCGCTGTTTTTGAATTTAAAAAAATCTCACTGTGGACACCTTTTGGGATACTTGCTGCACTCATGTCACTGCAAGAGCTAGAAAAGTAACAGTATTCATGAAAGTAATTATCTAAACCAAAAAAACTGATGACACCTGGTAGATAGAGTTCTGCAGTACTGACATTCATGTAGTGCGCAGAAACTGTTAAGTTTCCCATGTTTAATATCAGTTTTTCCCACAGTCTATACCAATCTTTTTTGTTTTATTTGTTGAATAATTTTTTTTTTTCTTAATAGTCTCGAATTAAGCTTTCTGTTTTGCACATAAATGCATGACAGAATCCAGATTCACTTTTGAACTTTATTTCCCAGTAGACTTCAACGAATTGCCTCAGCTCACTTTTTATCCAAACACTGAATCAGATAAGAAAATGAAATCCAGTTTTTATGGAAATCAGCTGCTGAAGTGACAACCCTGAGGCTGCTTTAATTACACATTCTGCCTTACACACTCACACACACACACACACACACACACAGTAGGCAGAGAAGTTACAGATTGAATCATTAAGTGGGTGACAGTGTGAGAATGTAAGTGCATGTTTTGTGCCATGGGTGTTGCAGGGCATTTT